>NC_087218.1:58054157-58079157 GCF_015104395.2 Macrobrachium nipponense | reverse complement strand
CGCTCCAGTCTCTCAAGGGAAAGGCGCGGAAGAGTTGCAGACAAACAAACCATGAAAAGCTGGAGAGACGCAAAGCTTGCAAGCAATAAATTTGCAACATCGGATTTCTCCACCCATTCCAGAGCGCTTATGGGGCAAATGGGTCCCGATCACTTTCGATATCATCCCACTGCTTGAAGCTGCGGTTGCGCTCGGGAATCGCGTGACTGCTTGCAAATTGATGCCCGAAGGTGATTGATAGGAGTCGATTGCAGACAACGAGCCGGAATTAAGGCTGAAACACCGGGCTTTGCGGGAGGCTGCTTTGATTGCCCTGGACGAGGTTTCTCTCTCTCTCTCTCTCTCTCTCTCTCTCTCTCTCTCTCTCTCTGCAAGACTACAGCTTTTACCCTAAAATTAAAAAAGGTTAATTCCAAATTAAAAAAGATAAAGACCAAACTAAAAAAGATCAAATTCAAATTACAAAAAGATAGAAATCAAATTAAAAGAGATGGACTCCAAATTAGAATAAATCAATTTCAAAATAAAATAAATGTATGCATATAATTATCACGCGCATCAAACTCTCTCTCTCTCTCTCTCTCACACGCACACACACACACACACACACACACACACACACACACACACACACACACACACACACACACACACACGCACACACACACGTTTGTAGCGCGTGATAATTATACGCATACTTCAACAGTAGGGAACGAACACTTCAAAGTATGATTGTGACGAGTAATGTATGGCAGCGTTTGTTATGGGCTAGCAACAAGTTGTCGACATGCATAGAATTCCACCATTATTACAAAATTAAAATTAGGATATGCTTTTTGCACCTGTAAAACCAGTTGAAAACTGTTTTTCATTGAGGTACATTTATTTTAATTTGAAATTGATTTCTTTCAATTTGAAGTCCAGCTTTTTAAATTTGATTTTCATCTTTTTAAGTCTGAAGTCCATCTTTTTTAATTGGAAGTCCATCTTTTTTAATTTGATTTTCATCTTTTTTAATTTGAAGTCCATCTTTTTTAATTTGATTTTCATCTTTTTTAATTTGAAGTCCATCTTTTTTAATTTGATGGTTCATCTTTTTTCATTTGAAGTCCATCTTTTCTTATTTCATTTTCATCTTTTTAAATTTGAATTTGATCTTTTTTAGTTTGAGCTTTATCGTTTTTAATTTGAAATTGACCCTTTTCAAATTGAGGGTAAAAAGCTGCTGTAGATGGCTTGGAAGTTACAGTATTATATGGGCCAAATCCTTGTAATATTCATAGATATTGAAATATGTAATAAAGTTGCAGACTGACCCCTGATGACCTTAGTAATCAGTCTAAACTTCATGAAAAAATTCCCCTACAGTTAAATAACAGTGACCTAATTCTTTCAGGTCTACTGGGACGTAAGCGAAGCCATCAGGAATCTTCCCTTTTTCCCGGCCTTCTGGAATAACCCCCCCCCCCCCCCCCCGTCCGCCTCCCCCCCCTCCTCCTCTTCAATATTCAATTCCCCAAGACTTTCTTTTCTTCCTTAATCTCTCTCTCTCTCTCTCGTTCTCGTCTCTCTCTCTCTCTCTCTCTCTCTCTCTCGAACCTGGATTCCCTTTGAATCTCCGTCTTCCTCGAATTTCCCCAATGCCCCTGGAATTATTCCCTCTATGACAAAACCCCCTCCCCTCTTGAACATCTCCCTCCCCCTTCGAATGCCACCTTCGTCCTGGAATCTCTCTTTCTCCCTCTCATTTCTCACTCCTCTTGATTGGTCGCTGAAAGGCAAAATGGTTTCGCGTCACTGGAACTACTCCCCTCCTGATTCCCACAACGATTCCCCTCCTCGGTTCGATCGAGTGGGGCTGGATTTTTCCTATCGCGGTCCATCAGTAGACATATGACATCGGGATCTTTATACTTAAAAGACTCTTGCTGGTCCATTATTTTCAGGTTAATCATTGTGACTGACGCTGTCTCCTTGATGTTGATAGTCTTGATTTTAAAAATTGCAGTTGCGCCTTTATATTTGTGTGCGCGTAATCTACGGATAAAGAACTTCATGTTCCCTTAACTCCATCAGCGCTGACCCTTGTTGAATTAACCAGGATGGAAAAGTCCCTTGGTCCGAGCTTTTGGGCGGTACTTCGGTGGGATTTGAACCTCCTTGGTTGACCCTCTTCCACATTACCGTCATTTTGAGGGATCTAGAAGTAGTAATGGAGGAGGGACTTTTACGAATCTGGAAGGAGTAAGACAGACCACAAATATTAGAAGATTTAGGTAAAGTGACTCTTCAGCCTTGTGCTGTCACTTCCCAATCGGAGGATTTTTCTTGCTAATTAAAAATAATTTAGCCAATGTTTTTAAGTTGACAATGCAGAGAAAGTACTACATTGTTATTATAGAGACGAAAAAGTTGTAACACATCGAAATTTTCCAGGTTTGTTCTTTTGATAAGATGACAAAGGCCATGAATGTTTTCATGTCCTCAGTTTCTGAGGTACCAGTATTTAAACCTATGAATCAATCAAATTACGGCGATGAATTAACAGTATACTTCATAAAAGAATTCTTGGCTCTCTCTCTCTCTCTCTCTCTCTCTCTCTCTCTCTCTCTCTCTCTCTCTCTCTCTCGTAAATTTATGTACCTTTCCATTTTTACCAACATTTCTCTTTGTGTTTCTGATTTCCTCGCAGTAAATGTTTACACATTTGCTCCGCCACCCCCCCCCTGGTGGCCCATATTCAAAAATTAATTTCATTGTGCCAAAAATATCCCCCCCCCCTCCGTTAGGCAATGATTTTGAAGCTTGAATAAAAGGATCATTGGAATCAACGTAATGTTTTTCATGCTCTCTGTAATGAAAAACATTAAAGACCTGGATTCTGATTGCAGAGTATTGCATTAGTGCTCTAGAGCTCGTGCTTGCACTTGCATTAAAGCATGACGTCATTCATGCACGGGCCACTTGTCTTTTGTCGCCCTTTCTACTTTTTTCAGGACTGTTTCCCGTCCCCTCTCGAGTGTCCATATTTTTGGTGTCGTTACATGTTTATTTTTTCATAGTTGCTGCCATAATTATTTTTCAGTGATGAATGGAGAATGATTCAATACTAGTATGGAGATATCGTTGGAAAAATAATATATATGCGTATATTTTATATTTTCCTTTTTATGGTTTGAAATTGTGCTTTAGTGGAGAGAAACAAAATGAAGAATGAAAGAGCGTGCTCCATATAAATAAATATATCGATTGACAGATATGTCTGAAATTATGTAAATGTCGATGATGAAGAAGTAATAATGAAGATAGATAAGGTGATAGATCACTAGAGTCAACACGTCAATCCTGGAACACGAGAAAGGCGATTCCAGATCTCAAGAAACATTGAGAGCAAGACCGAGAGATTCTTTCCATGGAGGAGAATAAATTTCTTCGTCATTTCGGCTGCGTCCTCTGGGATTTCTCTCTCTTCCAGAGATTAGGACGCCCACCTTTTCGAAGAGAAGGGCCGATTTAGGCGCGTTTAGTTAATTTCCTGTATATATTCCATCTTGCCCGAGATATGAATTAAATATCTGTGGTGGGTTGCAACCAAGGCCGTGAAAAAGGAAAAGATGAGACCCACTAGGAAAACGTCTTGGGTTATGCACACACACACATAATATATATATATATATATATATATATATATATATATATATATATATATATATATATATATATATATATATATATATACCTGCGATATCGTTTTCGTACTGAAAGACCTTCCGTGGGTAACAGAAATGGGCATTTTCTAAGAACCGATGGGATTGACAGAGTTTACGTGACTACTCTCTCTCTCTCTCTCTCTCTCTCTCTCTCTCTCTCTCTCTCTCTCTCTCTCTGAGCATATATTAAACTTGGTCTTTACGAGGTAAACAGGCAGTTCGATCACAGGGCATAATTTTGCACTAACAGTATGAGTGTCCTTCCAAAGTTTATATGGCCCATTTTATGGACTCATAATAAACACCGCAGCGTTGGCTGATGTTATGAGAACCATTTCATACTTTCTGGCTCCCAAGTTCTTGACCTCCTGATTGCAAATGGGACTAGATGTTAGGAGAGAACCTGGTGTTATTTGGTTTATTTTATACGTAAAATATGTGTGTGTGGTGTGTGTGTTCTTATAGCATCTGGAAAGTGATGTTTTCTTTCTATATATCCATACATACATACATAGATGTACATATATATATATATATATATATATATATATATATATATATATATATATATATATGTGTGTGTGTGTGCGTTGTGTGTTGTGTGGTGTGTGGTGTGTGTGTGTGTGTATGTGCGTGTGTGTGCATTAGTTGTTTTGTCGAAATTATGTGACTTTTTAAATAAATATTTCCTGTCGGGTCGCCGATCCTTTATCTCTGTCAAATAG
Organism: Macrobrachium nipponense; assembly: GCF_015104395.2. Taxonomy (NCBI): domain Eukaryota; kingdom Metazoa; phylum Arthropoda; class Malacostraca; order Decapoda; family Palaemonidae; genus Macrobrachium; species Macrobrachium nipponense. Next base: position 58,074,722 of record NC_087218.1, on the reverse strand, counting down.
GGCCGGTCAAGTTGTGTTAAGTTATGAAGACCTTCATCGCATTATATCTTCTGCAGATGACGCAGCTGATCACTCGATAACATTTTATCATCCGGAAGACAATCGCTTCATTATCGAGAAGTTTGATAAAGCCTCGTATTTCTCCAGAAGTAACATACCCCCAAATAACATACCTGCGATATCGTTTTCGCACTGAAAGACATTCCGTGGTTAACAGAAATGGGCATTTTCTAAGAACCGGTGGGATTGACAGAGTTTACGTGACCTCTCTCTCTCTCTCTCTCTCTCTCTCTCCAAGATACTTAAACTTTTGAGGCTCTCGTACTCGTTGTTAAAAGAATAAATATTTTCCACCGCACATTCGAAGTATATTCATGTTGCTTCATTTATCGCGAGCCATTGGCTATTATTAATGTGTTAATACTAATACAACAAATTAGAAAATAGTTATTAATCTTCTGATTTCCACAAAGAGTGACAGTCTGATTATGATGAGAATTTTTTCACCTTAGGTACGGAGATTAGATATACAACACACACATATAGCTATATATATATATATATGTAATTATATATATATATATATATATATATATATATATATATATATATATATATAATATATATATATGCGATTGCAAAGATTCTTATACTGCAGTTCCGTCTGATTCGAGTGCTTCGAAACTAGAAAGCTGATGATCTTATCTTGCCCAGGTTGCATGGAGCTAAAAAAACGGAAGAAAGAAAGAAAGAAAAAAGCTACAAAAGCGAAACGCAGCTCAGAGGGAAGTGATAGGCCACTTATTAGAGGATGAGTCATTGTGCCAATGAAAACAAAGGGAGGAACAAAATTCCGAACCTTGGCTGCTGTGATGTGAAGCAACAATCCCCGAACCGCTCAGTGAAGCTTCTGCTTCCTCAAGAAAGACAGCGAAGAGAAAAGTCAAAAGAACTCGTTCCTTCAAAGGTTGTAAAACCATAGCATAAAATTCAGCTTCGCTCGTAGAATGACAGACTTTTAGTGACAGCGCATTGGGATACGGCCGCCCGATGGCTTTTGCGTAGTTGGAGGTGCCACCTTTTACGGCCGCTTTATGGCGTCGTTCCTTGTCCAGTCTTTCCTCAGACTTCGCAGGAAGCGGAAACTGATATATAACACATCAGCGTTATCAGATTATTCCAGTACTTTTGCTAATGAAAATGTGTGTGTGTGTGTGTGGGCCTCGAATGTCATTCATTAAACTAAAGTAGAACCAGTCATTGAACCTGCATTTTACTTATCCTTAAGGAATTTGAGTCATACTGCTCGTGATTGGATAGAGACGTGTGGCATTGAGCCAAGATACGAATCCTGTCACGTAGGGTAAAGTGGTCTATGGAGAGAGAGAGAGAGAGAGAGAGAGAGAGAGAGAGAGAGAGAGAGAGAGAGAGAGACTTAAAAACAACCGAATCTGATGGCTGTCTAAAAATAAAGGCAACAATAAATCATGAATATGTAAAAATTCAGAGAAAGTATTTGCGTTTAAAACGGCTCTAAAAGTGAGAAACGACACACAGACATGCAGGATACGTATATGAAATATGCCCGGTTGTACCACTGTTTTGATTCTGACTTTCATTTTTGTTTCTGATGAATATTTAGAAAAATTATCGAATAATTTTGTGGAGCTGGCACTCAACATTGGTTGTTTCATGAATATGCAGCATCGAAATCATGGTCTCTATATAGGTTTTGTCAGCATGTGAATACGAGAGCTGACCAATCACCTGACTCGAACCTATAATGAAACCATCAAGAACAGCTGTTATCTCTGCGTGTTTGTTTCGGTATGGTCACTTAAAGACTCTTACTAAGGCACTTCAGATTTGAGCTTAAATATCCCTTAAATATTCTGTGGCAGAAACTTGTTATTGGCGTAAATAACTGCAGTGCATCTGGCTTGATGGCTTAGTACCACATTAAATTTAGTAATCAGTAGTTGCCACCTTAGGAAATTAGGTTCAAAATTTGGACACCTCCTTTGTTTCATCTTTATTTTCATTTTTGTCCTACGATAAAACATTACTTTTCATAACTCACCCAACTCCAACATCAGTTCGAAGATTAGATTTTTTTTTTTTGCTGACAGTATAGGCGATTCTTACTCATTCCATTTTGCGTGTTTCAATTTCTTCTTGTAGCAATATACTCCAGAATCGGAGAGGAAAAAAAAGGTGGAATCGGAAAACAAATGTTTATATTTCATTTAGAAATTGGGAGCGTTTGGAGGTGTAGTTGAAGCAGGAGGTTTGGGGTGATGTTAAGGGGATGTCAGACTCGGATTGCTGTACAGGAGTCTGGAATGGTTTTCCTTTTCCGATGGACCCTGGATTTTAGGGTAGAACTGGAAAATGGTTTTATTCACAGGGAATAGGTGAACATTTAGCTACTAAATGCGTTTGTATATCTGCAGAGCTTTTAGGGACCAAAGTGTACCGAGACTAGTTAAAGGTTCTGAGATTTTTTTTAGAAAACTTGATCTTTTTGCTTTCTGTAGTACGTGCAGCGGACATAGGTGGGTGCAGACTAATATCGTCGCCGCATTTGTTTTGGATTTCAAGGCAGAGTCATTTATAATGTTAGTTTCATTCTTAACTAGATCTTGGGATCTTTTATTCAGGTTTTCAGTTTCTTTCGTTCTGACAAAAGGTTGTTTTTCTGTTTAATGTTTGTTTCTCAGTTAGCACGATGACACAGGAAGTTATTTTTGGATATTCACAAGAAACTGACCACGGAAGTACTACGTGGTCTGTGCAGCTTTCTCTTGTTATGACTTGTGTATATACTCGTCGGAAGGGCTAGTACGTGACTTCAAATTACTTACGATTTTTCGAAGCACGATTTGGAATTATCTTTATAACTATGGCTCACCCATAGCAACTCTTCAACTCATTGAATAAAAAATATATATTGTACAGTAAATATCCTAACTTTAATAGTGAAATTTAGTTTAAGATGTAAGTTAAGATCAGCCCATTTCCTTTTCTTAAGCTTTGCCTTCCCATTTCTTCGCTGTATCAAGTTTAGCGACATTACGGCCCACTAAAACTGGCCAAAAGCCCCCTGGGACAGCCCCTGAACTTTAGAACGAGGGGCCGGAGTTATATTATTCACTTTAAGACTCTAACTGTAGGTGTTAGATAGTAAATTCTCTGTGGTTTTCGTTCCTTGGAAACATTTACACTGTTTCCGTTTGTGTGTGTGCGTGCGTGCGTGTGCCTTGTGGTTGCTGAGACATATATTGTACCCTATAGAAGGGAATTATCAATATCATTCATGTCCTATTAATTTTTTCAGCCGTACGTAAATTCAGTCTTGGTTTTTACCGTTCTTTATCGCTAAATTCCTTCAGACTGGAAGGATTTTGTTTCTCGCCGTTTTCCTGATTGATAAGTAGACAGCATTGATCATATTTGTTGTGGCAATGAAGTCTAGTCAACTTATTCGACCCAAGTCATTGGCTGCCCAGCACCAGGAGCCTAAAAGCACCTTTGGCAAAATGCCATACGGCTTTTAACTCTCACATATATATATATATATATATATATATATATATATATATATATATATATATATATATATATATATATATCTGAATCACGAAAGTCTGGAACGTGATAAATCCATAAATAAAGGTATAAGCCACGAAGGAAATATAAAACAACGGAGTTTCTGCAAGATCTTTCGACTTCAACGTTCTTTACTCAGCAGATAAAGGACGTTGAAGTCGAAAGATCTTGCAGAAACTCCGTTGTTTATTTTTCCTTCGTGGCTTATACCTTTATATATATATAATATGTATATATATGTGTATATATATAGGCATACCTGCTTGTTATTTACTTTTCATTTTATTTTTTTAATGGATAAGCTTTGTTTACGGTTCAATGACCACTGAAGCTAGTTCCAAATTTTGTTTAGCAATTCTATTAAAATCAAACGAGAACGATTCCGGTGGGACTCGCTCCGCGATTCTTCTCATTTCATGCTGTCGAGAGGCAGCCCTCGGCTCGGCTCAGGCCTCCTTTGCCTGTAGATGCCTTTGTGTCCGATGGAGATTGCTTTGTGAAATAGGGCTATTAGAGGCGGTGGTCGTTAGTCCCAAATACACCCTAATGAATCTCTCTCTCTCTCTCTCTCTCTCTCTCTCTCTCTCTCTCTCTTATTCTGGTTAGAATTTCAGAATTAGTGAGACTTTTAAATTCTCTCTCTCTCTCTCTCTCTCTCTCTCTCTCTCTCTCTCTCTCTCTCTCTCTCTCTCTCTCTCTCTGAAATAAAATGTTTATTGAGGTTCTAAATTTCTCACACTCTTCTCAGATAAAATTATATAATAAGAATACTTCTCTCTCTCTCTCTCTCTCTCTCTCTCTCTCTCTCTCTCTCTCTCTCTCTCTCTCTCCGAAATGAAATGTTTATAGAGGTTTTAAATTTCTCACACTCTCTCTTCTTAGATAGAATTATAAAATTTAATAAGACTACCCCTCTCTCTCTCTCTCTCTCTCTCTCTCTCTCTCTCTCTCTCTCTCTCTCACATGCGCGCGCAGAACCTGCTATGGCAGTTTCCTCGCCGTCTTCCAGAGACTTCGCATAAAATGGGGAGTCTATTAAGTTTGTCCATGGCAACACACACACAGTAAGTGCAACGAGCAAAGCGGACAACAAAAACGCATTAGCAGACGGACAGGAGGGATTTAATTGGGGACAAAAGAGTGCAGACGTCGCCGGAGGAGAGAGAGAGAGAGAGAGAGAGAGAGAGAGAGCTTATTTTTCCTCCTCCTCCTCCTCCTCCTCCTCCACCTCTTTCTCCCCGTTTTCTTTGTTTCCCTTCACGATCTTTTTCATCTACGATTTTTGAGCCTAATACTTTCCCAAGGGAGGACTAAGAGCCTTTATTCTCTCTCTCTCTCCTTCTCCTCCTCCTTTTCCTATTTCTTAAAGATTTTCAAAAATTTTGAACCTTTTGTAATGTCTTCTCTCTCTCTCTCTCTCTCTCTCTCTCTCTCTCTCTCTCATTTCACCTTTGGAAGCAAAAACCTGAAACGATCTCGTCGTAGTATATAGACATTGGAGGCTAAGCCTTGATGTCGATTATTATTATTATTATTATTATTATTATTAGTATTATTATTATTATTATCAAATTACGGGTCTTCTCCTTAACAGCAATGGCGCCAGAAAATCGTAGCCTTCCAATTTTTAGGAAAAATGCGTTTGGGTGAGTGTTGCCTCTACGTCCTGCCTTATGCAGGTATACGCCGACTACATACGTCAGCGAGCGGCATTTCTGTGGACCATCAATCCCATTGCTGATCAGAGCCAACACTGTTGAAATTCGCTGTCAAGTATAGCGTTTTGTTTTTCGTTAATAGGAACCTTGTTGCAGCTGGTAATTTTAACTGGGTCCTTCATTTCGAACACTGAATAGAATATGAGCTTACCGGTTGCAAGCCTTTAAGAATGTTTATAACATTTCTGATGGTTTCTTATTTCCTCTTTTCTCGTTTGAGTTTTCGTGATTGTTCAGCATATTTATGTAGTGATTGCTTGATACATTTCATTTTTTATGACTGAATTTCGTGTTGGACCACAGGTACATCTCAAAAGATCGACGAAAGCACAAAAGCCATTTCATTACCTTGAACAAAATAGAGTAGGAAAAACGAATGCTGAACAGGAGTCATTTTGAATGGGCATTGCTTGCCATTCCCGGAACTCCGAGAATATTAAGTGGATATTCAAATTCCAAAGTAGCCTATGCCTCACCGCCCTCCGGAGTAGGCTGCACTTACTTTAGCAGCAGAGATGGCTTCCACTTTTGGCTTTTACGTCACTTAATGAAGCGTCAGTTTTCCTTTTGGAAAAGTCCTCGGAGAGGACTCGCTTTGATATATAATAACAGGAGGTACAACGGCCCCACAAGGGAGACTTCTCGTACGGAACCCAAACTTTCGTATATCCTCCTTGGACGTCTTCACAGGTCCTTCAAAAGCCTGAAAGTACTAACGAGCTTTATAAGTCCGCCTGACTTATTTCAAAACTTTGGTTTTCTTGTTTACTGTGTACTTATTAACGGCTTACGTCATGGCTGTTACCTTCGGGAGTTTTGTGGTATGGACGATATTTTCAGCTCTTGCGACATTCATCCATATGTTATTTAGGAATTGTACTCATAATGTTTTTTTTTTTTTTTCTTTTTTTGCTTCCAATAGTTTTCTCCATTGTTTTCCGATAGTATATATAGTCATGTATCTATAGTACGAATTTCCGTAAACAACTAAATTGCGGTATTCCTTCGTTATAGAGTTGCGAGAGTTGCCTATCTGATGTTTCATATGACGTAAATTGGCATTCCTGAGATGCATTTACGTTGCATTTAATGAAGTCAAGTAGAATTAGCTCTTCTCTGCCTTTCTCTCGCTTTACACGTCCTGTGAAGATTTAGGTGTTAGAATTGTTCATGTGCGGGCATATGCATATGAGCAGATAGACTGTGATCTTTGAATTTAGTCTGGCTCTTGACTATTAAACCTCAGGTGTGGCCAGGTTCGAGTTGAGTCTATTATCTTAAGTGTATCCTACCTGGACCGTGGTGTAGCCATGCCGCCAAAAATGAAACGAGAATGGAGATGTTACGTATTGTCCCGAGGCTGGGACGAAGGTGTCTTCTTGACCTTTTGCTTATATCGGGTCCAGGATGGCCCCGGACTGGACGATGACAAGCATATAGGTGTAGCCATTATCCGGAGCCTGTTGTTGTTACATAGAAAAATAAATTATGAACACACATTACCTTCTGTTATACAGAACAAATTTTTATTGTTACAAGTCGTTTCTCCAAAAGTGGAGAGAAACAGTACATTATTAACCGCCATTGCTGCCTTGTACAATCTGGTGCGTCAATGAACTTTTGTCCAGACTTCCTCCACATTCGCCAACTCTTATTCTTTCATATCTTTGCATTATATTGTGTCAGTGTTAGCTTCATGGTCTTTCTTCTCCCTCCACCTCCATCACTCCTCGTTGGACGAGTGGTTTTCGCGCTCGTCTACCAATCCATGGTCCGAAGTTCGATTCTCGGCTCGGCCAACGGGGGGATCAGAGGAATTTATTTCTGGTGATAGAAATTCATTTCTCGATATAATGGGGTTCGGATTTCACAATAAACTGTAGGTCCCGTTGCTAGGCGACCAATTGGTTCCCAGCCACGTAAAAATATCTAATCCTTCGGGCCAGCCCTAGGAGAGCTGTTCATCAGCTCAGTGGTCTAGTAAAACTAAGATATTCTTAACATTTTCCATCACTCCTTCTTCCTCCCCCTCTGTTCTTCCCGTTCGCAGCCTTCTCCTTCCTTTCTTCCTTCCTTCCCCTGAGTTCACTTCCTTATCAGAGACTCCTCCGAATGATACGAGTCTGGGAAATTGAATTGAACCATTTCAAGTGGATGTGGCAGAGCGGTGGTGGTGGTGGTGGTGATGTTGATAGTGATGATGGTATAGCATTGGTGTTGAGGGTAGTATTGGTGATGGAAATCATCGTCATGGTCGACGTCGAGAGTGCGGTAGTGATGACCTGTGACTAAGTCGCAAATGTTGGCATGAAAGGATGAAAGGGATGAAGATGACGTAATGAAGTCATGGGGCGAAAAGTGGAAGTCATGGTGATCATTTTGGTGAACTTACCCATTTTTACAACTGCAAAAATGTATCTCCTCCGCACCTCAATCCTCCCTTATAATCAGTGCGCTTCATTCGACCTAAGCGGTCATTTTTGTACTTAGTTGTTAGTTATGCTGTTTTGGGTTGCAGATACAGAGAGAGAGAGAGAGAGAGAGAGAGAGAGAGGGGGGGGGGGGGGGATGTGAGTATCCATTCCTCTGTCAAGATGTATACATCAGAAAGAAAGGGCTTCGAAAGGTAATCCACGGTTCACGTGGTGAAGCCATTCTTAAAGCATAGTCTTTCTTAGATGATGATAATAGCAATAACAATAATAATAATAGACTCGAAACATGCACAACCAAAGAGAGGAAAGAAAACAAGAATTCACAAACTCAAGTAAAAAAAAAAAAAAAAAAAAAAGACCAACCTTGTTCTAGTTGAGAAGGAAGTGGTATTTAGACTCTGGTTACTTAACAGAGCCCGATTTCCTAACCCAGATTTCATTCAATTGACTGCTGATAAATCCGCGCCAGTCTTTGGCTAAAGAAAGGCGGGGAAAAGCGGAGCCAACGCACGAAGGGAGCGAGGGAGAATACTGTAGTTAAAAAGCGGAGCAGGATTTAATGTCATTAGGAAGGAGGAGAGCGAAGGGAAAAGGGAAGCGAGCTTGATATTAAATAGACGATTGAAAGGGAGTCGAGTATTCTTGAAAGGGGATCCGGTGCTATACGGGGAGTCGAAACTGTTCTGAAGGGAGAAGTGAAGTTTCAGAGGGAATTTCGTCAGCTGTAAAGAAAGTCAGATGTGTTTTGAATTAGGTCAAGTGCCCTGTGCTGGGACTCCGTCAGAGTTTAAACGATATCAAGAATCACATAAAGGGTCCATGCATGATCTCAACGAAGTCTAGAATTATCGATTGTCATTAATTTTGGCGACGTTCAAGAATAGTTTAGTGTCAACATGGTAAGAATGTAGGAAAGTGAATTCAGAAGACAAATTGAAGGAGCAATTTTGAAGGATTTAATCAAGAACGCAGGCAAAATTTTCCAGTGAGTATGAAATGATTTAGAGACGCTATGACTGATTTGTCAAACGATGGTAGGAATTTTTGCAAGGTGGTCAGAAATATTTCAACAGTCTCCTGGTAGTGCTGATGGTTAATAGGAAATCAGTAATATAGGATTTTGAAAGGACCCAAGCATTAAGTTGTAATTTAAGTGGGAAAACAGTGTGATTTTGTGTGGGTCAGATTTGTGCCACTTTATTGACGGGCAATGAAAAATGCAAACTATGTACACAGCGAAGACCATATTTAAATAACGAATACTTTGAATGGAATTGAGGAATGTATTAGAGTTTAGGTCACAAAGGGTGTAAAGAATGTGAACATGATTGATACTGATGTAACTCAGGGGGCTTCAAGTTTCAGGATTAGTTCAAAGCGGAAAAATTTCAAAGGGGCAAAATAGAAGAAAAAAATAATTTTAAGAATGTCAGAAGGCTGATTTGGATTTGTATCAAGATCGAGATGACAGTTCTTAATGCTACATCACATTAATGTAATCTTAATTTTAGTTAAAATGAAGAATTAAAGTTGTCTGTATTCGTTGTCATTTATCTTTTATTATTGACCTTTCAGTCATATGATTATTAATCACTAGTTGAGAATTTTTCTAAAGTGTTCCTTTTTCCTCTTTCAGGTAAATTGCTGGAAACATCATGTCACGTGTTATGTGAGTAAATCGATACGAAGTTTTTCCACTTTTTTTATATTTACGATCACGCAGAAAATACCAACGTCTTCAGCAGATAAACAAGAGTATCAGCCCCCAAGATTTCCCATTTTCCCTTGTCCTCTCTGCCTCCTCCCTCCTCGCCTTCAAGGATTTTACAGTTTCTCTCGGTTGCTGTCATTCACATCTGTGGCCACTCGCCTTCGACTTTCTCTTCTAATGAACACTTTCAATTTTAAATGCATATATTGACAACAGTCTTTTACACACGAAGAAACATACCTACTGTATGTGAATGCGTTTATTGTGAATGAACATACACACACACACATGAACACACACACACACACACACACACATATATATATATATATATATATATATATATTATATATATAGATATATTTATATATAGAGATAGTATATATATATTATATGTATATGTATATGGATATGTATATGTATGTAGTATATGCAAAAACATATCTAGCTATATTCTGGTCGCTTTGTATGACTTAAAGCTTTAAGTATTTTTAAACTGTGTGTGTGTGTGTCAGTGTGTGTGTCTGTGTGTGCTAAACGCAACGAGTAAACGAAAAATTGTCGACCAGTGGAGTCGTGCGGGTGGAATTTCATCCTTTTCTGTTCGAATCAGCATTTTATTAGCAATAAACGTTTTTTTTTTTTATGCAAGGATATTTTTCGCTCTATTTTTATCAAAAGCGTGGATACAAAAATAAAAAAATAATGCGATTTATGGCCCGCATGCATTCAGTTTAGTTGCTTTTCATCATGGTTATGCGTCTGTTCAAGTTTGGTTTGATTGCTGTTTCCGTTTTTTGCATTCGCTCGCATTCTCATCTTCACGCCTCGGTATGCATGATGTTTACTTTATATATGTGTGTTATATATATATATATGTATATATATATATATATATATATATATATATATATATATATATATATATATAATGTGTGTGTGTGTGATGTGCGTGTGCGTGTGTGTGTGTGGGTGTACACTAGCTGACCAACCCTGGCGCTGCCCGGAAAGTCTCTGTTTATTACCGATAAAACTCCTCTCTCTCTCTCTCTCTCTCTCTCTCTCTCTCTCTCTCTCTCTCTCTCTCTCTCTCATTCCTGATAGATAGTTGCTTCTCACTCACCCCCCCCCCCCCCAACCATTCCTGTTTCCTATTGGGGTTAATTTAGACTTGAAGGGCTTCAGGAGTGTCACTATTCATCCCAGTAACCTCGAAAACTATGGATTAGACTATAATATCTGTCGTTTTCTGTAATTTTTACATTTCCTCCCGCCTCCATCCCACACCTACCACCCCACCTTTGGTTTCAGTGATATCTTAACCCCACAGTGTTCATTCCCAGATGGTAAGTAGTTTGTATACCAAGTATGGTTGAAAATTGCTCAATGGGTTTCCACACACAGACACATATGCATACATCCATATATATATATTATATATATATATATATATATATATATTATATATTATATATATATATATATATATAGATATATATATTTATATATATATAGATGTATGTATGTATGTATGTATATATACATTTTTATGATTACATTTTGTTTTAGGGTATGAAGCATTTGAGTGTGGAAGTTTTATGCTATAAAGAAAATGTCTGTATTTATTTAGACTTTTTATCGTCAAAGATGACAATCTAGAGTAGACCATGATCTTCAGTGAATTATTGTTAATTACAGCATCAAGTCAAATGTTCTTATTAAATGATTACTGTACATGGGAGCATTAATATTTAGCTATTATCGTCCTTATTAAATTTCCTAACGACAGCGCAACATGGCAGTTATAAACATTAATGAGAATAATGAAGTAACGACAGCAATATCATAGCTCCACACACACTGCGCACTGGGATGCAAGTGCCAAGTGCTCACTCCCGCGCAGCCGCGCTGTTCCCAGTTTTGCATAGAGAGAGAGAGAGAGAGAGAGAGAGAGAGAGAGAGAGAGAGAGAGAGGCGCACGAGATCTCGAAGAAAACTTGGAAGAAGAAAAAGACCCTTCCATTTGAAATGCAGTAATGACCCTCTCAATGAAAGACGCCCATTGTATAAAAGCAGAAATTTATTTATATAAAAAGTTGCGTTTCGTGTTTGTCTAAGCTGATGCGAATCTTGATCAAACACACCCGCCGGGCATTGTGTTTCCAGTGGAGTGAATGGTGCATTAATGCCTCGACTGACTTTTATATTATTCACAGAAGTAATTTATGTTTCTTGATACTATTAAAGCCAAAGACGATGAGGGTGGGGCCTCTCCCTATGAGTGTCCTTTGTGATTTGTTTGACCGTCTTTTACGCTTTAGATTGCTTTGACTGTTGATAGTTTGTTTTCCTCTTTTATACCGCTTTTGACTGAGGCGGAGCTGTGAGTTCACTGTTACGTCTTTTTGGATTAGGATACTTTGTCTCCCAACACACGTTTCGTGAGTCTTTGGTGATCATGTGCTGACCAATCATGACTCTACTTTGGTTCTGAAAGACAGTTTTATCTTTGGTTCTGAAATACAGCTTTATCTTTGGTTCTGAAATACAGTTTTATCTTTGGTTCTGAAAGACAGTTTTATCTTTGGTTCTGATATACAGCTTTATCTTTGGTTCTGAAATACAGTTTTATCTTTGGCTCTGAAATACAGTTTTATCTTTGGTTCTGAAATACAGTTTTATCTTTGGTTCTGAAAGACAGCTTTATCTTTGGTTCTGAAAGACAGTTTTATCTTTGGTTCTGAAAGACAGTTTTATCTTTGGTTCTGAAATACAGTTTTATCTTTGGTTCTGAAATACAGTTTTATCTCACCTAAGCGCCATAGCAGCCAAATCTGAAAGCTATGGGCTGTACTTCACTTAAAAAGGTGATCACCAAGGCATACAAGACGAAGAATGACATAAGCTCCTCGACCATTCGGTGAAAGCTAACAGCCTCATCCTACTTTACTTCTTGCTGAAACCCAGGTTACCATCATTCAGAGCCTACCGCTCCAAAAGGCAGAGCTACGTATTGTATCGTAGAGTTTTATATAAACACACGAACGCATATAGGTCTAAATATATGTGTATCAAAATTTAATTGTTTCGAGATGTCCATTTAATGGAGCTCTAACGCCTAATATTTTAATGATGTAAAGATAAAATCTTGTGAGACGGATCTGGTTCTTCGTTAAGAGAGAGAGAGAGAGAGAGAGAGAGAGAGAGAGAGAGAGAGAGAGAGAGAGAGAATCTAGACCTCCGGGGGGGATGGGGTGTCGGGTAGTTAACGATCCACATCGTACCTGTTATTTAGAGGCTGTCTCTCCCTCGTTATGTGCTTGCTAACTAATTTGATTAAAAATAGTTCTTCCCTCAATTCAGTCGTGTCGTTTTTTTTTTTTTTTTTTTTTTCTCTTGTCGATTCACGCATCTGTTCGTTACTGTAGTTTAACGAACATTATTTTTTTTTTCTTTCACTTGTTTTTCTCTATTGCCTATTAGTTTTGTTTTCTTGTTTTCACTGTTATAAATAATAGTTTCGACGTAGAGTGCAGAATGATAAGCACAAAAAAAAAGTGGATTCAAAAGATGAGATAGTTGATTTGCCAATAGATTTTTAAACCTGGTCAGTAACTTTCATTTGTAATTTCGGTAACACCATTTATGTAGAAGTTTTCTTAGTATGGTAATGATACTCTTAGCCCATTACTTGAGAAAGTTTTTCATGTTATATGATTAAAATTTTTATATATATATATATATATATATATATATATATATATTTATATATATATATATATATAAAATCCATTGGCCACATTCACTAAATATAATAGCCAATATATACAATATAGTGTGTTTTTCCTATTGACTATTGATTTTATATTAGTGAAGACGCATGACATAGGATAACACTTAGAACGAAAATCAACTGTCTCTATTACTTGATCGTCGTATTTTGGGGTTTTGACCCTCCATAAGGTAACATGAAGTGTTCGTGTTCCAAATAAGAATTGGCTGCCCTGTGATAAGCGAAAAGAAAGACGGAAACGAAAAAGTTAGAAACCAGTCAGTGATGGATTGATGTTGTGTGTGTAATTGTTTGTGTGTATCTTTCTGGGGTATATTAGATATACATAGGAAAAAATGGTATGATGGTCTTCTGTGTGTGATAAATGTAGTGATGACTTGCATAGATATAAATAATTCTGCTGCCATATATATATATATATATATATATATATATATATTATATATATATATATATATATCTCGTGACCCTTCCGTCCCATATTACCTGATAGTACTGACGGTCTGTTTCACCTTAACACTTCTATAGACGTTGATTTTTATGCCACACCTACATATGTTTTTTGTATATATACTCTAGTAAGACATCCTATGTCCATATTCTACCAATGATCAGGAGCACAGAGGGAAGTGCTCGAAGTATATGGTTTGCAACGTTAAGATAGTGTTTTATGGGCCTTTTATCTTTTTTATATATATATATATATATATATATATATATATATATATATAAATGAAAGAAAGAGAGAGAGAGAGAATGAAAATGTTAACTCTTTAGAAGTTGCCTATATCATTCTCTGTGGTGCCAGGATAGCTGGTGCACTTTCTTTCGCTGTTCTTATTTTATCAGGAACGCTGTGCAGGAGAGAGAGAGAGAGAGAGAGAGAGAGAGAGAGAGAAGAGAGAGAGAGAGAGAGGTTAGGATTACGATGACGAGAAAGAAGGAGGAGAATGAGGTGGCGCCATAGGTGGTGTGTATTGGTTGTTTATCTGGACGGTTGTTGACACAGAATCGGCCTGGTTGTTCCGCTCGTTGACCACCAACAAGTGAACCAGTGATGAGGAAAGCGGCGACGACGTCACGCGGTTCGCCATCTGGGCCGTCTCCTGGTGGGTTGCGTGCCTGGTTAATCTTCAATCCATTTGATCGCTCATTTCAGGTCGTGATAAGCCAAGAGTCATTCAGTTTTCTTTTCTCTCTCCCTTTTCTCCTCTCAGTCACTATCTGCTTTCCTTTTCTCGTTGTTTACTCTCGTGTGGGTTGGAGTAATGGTTGTATTTACGTTTGTTTCACAATTTGCATAATTATTCGATATATTTATTTCCCATAATCTTCTGCTCCTTCTTTTTCTACTCAGTCCGATTAATTAGCGTTCCTTTCTTGTTCTTGTTTCTGGTCTATCTATCTATCTATCTATCTATCTATTTATTCATACATGCATACATACATACATAATGCATGCATACATACCTACACACATAAGTATATATATAATAAAAACTGTGCAGCGTTTGGTTTCTATCTTTTCCAGCTTCAATTTTGTAACCGTTGGCTCCCTTGACGCCCTCTGCAACGCCCCCCCCCCCCCCCCCCCCCTCCCCCCCCCCCCCACCCCCTCTGCAGCAGACTCCATAACTCTTATGCACCAGATATAACCCAGGTGTCGTATCATTAGAGAGGTTCTGGTGTTACGTAACACGGCGGCCCTTCGTCGTGATAGCTGGTGTTTGTCTGATCGCCCGACGTTTTGGGTTTGTGGGGTCGGGTTTCACGCGGTGTCAGTGACTGCCTCAACTGTTCCTTCTCCTCCGATTAAAATAACGCGGCCATTAATTCTTATTTTTAGTTTGACTTCTTTTTTTATTTAGTAATAGGGGCTGTTATTTCTCTGCTGGGGGAAATTTTCCTATGAAATTATTTTTGACTGGAATTATATGAATCATTCTAAATTGATATTATTGTAAATTATATTTTTAGCCTGGGTCTTTGGAAACTTTTAGAACATGCAGTGCCATACTCGTGAAAAATTATCTCGAGTTGTTTGTCATTGTAAATCTTTTATGCTATGTAGAGATATCATTCGGACTCTTCTGATGTACGCATCGAATTATAGTTATGAAGTTTTTAGGGCAAAGCTCCTGGATCATGTCTCTTGTTACATAGGTATTCAATGGTTGGGTTCTTTTTGTGTCATTTCTGTCGAGCTTTCACCTTCCTCCGTTTTCCCTTGAGTTTCCTGTCAGATCGTCCCGTCTTCTCCTTTAAACGAAATGATTAATATTCAACTTTTTGTGGTCTTTGCGCATTTGAGCTGACGTTTGTTACCTTGCAAATGTCACTAGCATTCCGTGGATTGTGTTTTCAAGTTTTTATTTCTGTATTAAGCTGTCTTTCATGTATATTAACTTTCATCACCAATGCTACCCTCAACACCAATACTACCATCATCCCCATCAACATCACCAAGAAGATGCGATGAAGTTGAAAAAGATATTGTTTTCGTCGATAGGTGGCTCTCGATCAGAACTTCGGGAGAAAAATGGAAAAAATTATTTTGGCTTCTCTCTCTCTCTCTCTCTCTCTCTCTCCTCTCTCTCTCTCTCTCTCTCTCTCTCTCTCTTCGCAACAAATAGCAAAGTGAAGGTTATGACTGACACTTGGTCTGTAATTTTTACTTCATTTTTGAGTTTTGGGTCAGTATTTTTATTTCCAGATGCATCTCATTTCTCTCTCCCTTCTTCCTTATTTCTTTTTGCACAAAGTCTCTTTGACACCTCTCCACTCCGCGCGCATAAATTGTTTCAATCACTTCCCCCGAAATTCGACAGCCAATATCATTCCAGTTGAAACTTCAGTCCGTTGTTTAATCCCGGCAAGTCCAGCATTATTCCAGCGGCTCCGAGGCCTTCACATAATCACTCACTTATTACTGCAATTTTTTCCTACGTTACCTCCGCGGTTCCTATTCAATTTTCGGTCGGAATTGGTTCCAATGAAAAGCTTTATTCCTTTGTCAGGTCAGGTGTGTGTTATGTTGTGCGAAGCAATTTGGGGTTATTCGCATTTTTTTTTGAGTGTTTATACATTTAGGTGTTTGTGAATCTGTTTATCGCATGTGCTTATGTGAGTTGCCCTCTGTCTGAGAATTGGTCTATTGCATTTAAGATTGTTTCTTAAGTTTTTTTTGTAACATTAGTTTCGAATCAGTCTTTTTCCAAGCTCCACGATCTATGAACTCCTGGTTATCTAGCTATTTATGAACGTGTTTGTCCTCAGAGATTTTTGGATGCGATTTATATATATATATATATAGTATATATATATATATATATATGATATATATATATATATAATATATATATATATATATAATATACTACTAATATCGTATGAAATATGTTTGGTGTTGCGCGTCTTCGACTTGTTCCCTTCGAAATC
Organism: Macrobrachium nipponense; assembly: GCF_015104395.2. Lineage (NCBI taxonomy): Eukaryota > Metazoa > Arthropoda > Malacostraca > Decapoda > Palaemonidae > Macrobrachium > Macrobrachium nipponense. The sequence continues at coordinate 58,058,018 of NC_087218.1, read as the reverse complement.
TGAAGCCTCTTGTCATTCTTTGGAGGTCTTCGCCAGGGAACAACTGTCTTCGTGGCCGTCTTTTTGCGGAGGCGTTGGAGGAGGGTATAATACTTTTGGTGTTGTGACACTAGGAATACATACAGACATACATACACAGAGAGAGAGAGAGAGAGAGAGAGAGAGAGAGAGAGAGAGAGTAAAAATGTTCAGAAAGGAAAAAGGGGGCCAAAGGACAGGAGCAGGAGGAATCGGGGAAAGCAATAAAACCAAGAGACGATTGAAGAAATAAAACCAAGAGACGATTGAAGAACATTAATCGGGAGCTAAACGGTGACCAAAGGAAATAATGAAAAAATGAAAATGAAAATATAACCATATTAACAAGAAACGTCGCCGAATGAGGTGGTCCGTTACGTAGAATGAGAAAAGACAGCGGCTCGTTGGAAATAATGCTTTTCACTTCATCACTTGTTAAGCGCTCATCACTGATCTCATTGACGTGATAAAAATCGAGTCATTTCTACGTTATACCGTAACCGCATAAATATGTCACTCATGTTAACAAGTATGTCTCAAGTATTTTACAAGTGCAGTCGATTGAATAAGCGGAATATCTCGAAATGGTGTGGCTGGTCCTAACATCATGAAACCGTATAACACCCAAATTTGGATTTCCTATTTTGATAACTATCGTTGGCAACTCACGTCCTGCTTCATGGCTTCATGAACTATTTCTGTCGCAGAGGAGAATGAATACTGAGTCACGCAGGTCAAAGCGGAGTTCAGAGCGTGACTATCGTAACCTAAATTTCTTGAGTTGGAGCCTCCAAGGTTGCGTCAAAGGTTGAAACACTGGCGAAAATCATCGCAGCCCACCTAAGCATTATCAGAGAGTACTCAAGGTTACAACCCAAGGCTTCATCTACATAAACCTGCCCTGACTCACTGGATATTGCATGGGCTGCACCGGCGGGCACAGTCCCTGTCTCACCTGCCACCTGGGTAGCGGCAGCCACCTGTGCTTCGTAGTATGGTCCCTCAAGCTGTGGGTTTTAATTGAACAAAATAAAATCAATTATAGCGAGAATATTTAGGTATTCATTGTTGTCCACAACGAGAACTGGCTCACTTTTTATGATGAATATTCCTTGAATGTGGATAAATAAAACATAAAAAGGTCAGTCTGATCACCACCAGTGCCCAGAGAGATTTTGGGTGGGTAGGGCGGGCCAAATGTTTGTCTCGCCTCTCTTTCCTCCCTACTACGCCCACCCCTTTGGCTTTTCTACTTCCACGCCCTGCGTTTCGGGCGTTCTGGTGGGAGGGCGGCTGGGAAGTCATGTAAGGAAAAGAGGACGTTTTAAGGGATTGGGCGGATTTTGCAGAGGGGAATTTGTTTATGGTAAGCATATCCTTTATGTCTGGTAATCTCCTTCGTATTGTGTTTGTGTGTGTATAGTATATATAAGAAGAATCTGAGATGGAGCAAAAGTCAAGCCGATAACCAGGATTGTGTAAACAGTGCCCTACCTGGTTCTTCGTCCAGTAAAACTTGAATAGTGCAGTAATGATAAGATTTGAGGATCAAGATTCTGATGTGGGCGCGAGATAGATTCCATCCTTTGCCGTTCTCAGCTCTTATTGGTGTTCAAGAAGGAAACTTGAAGAAAACTTTCGGTGATGTTATTGAGTGGCATCGTTGCATTTGTGTGGCGGACCTTAATGAGAGGCTCGTGGTGACGCTGATGGCCGCAGTTGAGTTGTTCCTCCTTTCTGGACCTTCTCATACTCGCAGGCCTCTCTGGGGGATCCCCCACCACCAACACTCCCGGAATGGGCGGTGGGGGATGCGAGCGAGAGAGGGTATCTTGGAGAGGAGGAGGAAAAGGAGGCGTTTAAGGGATCGGTTATGGTTTGAAGTGTAGTTATCGTGGTTCATTGCTTATTTAGTCTTATTGTCATAGTCACAAAATATGTGTATATGTAGATCTATATTTTATATATGTATATATATATAGTATATATATATATATATATATATATATTAATATATATATATATAATTATTGTTGTCAGTTCCTCGTTGCACGATTGGGTTACGTGCTCGCTACCGATTCGGAAGTCCGAAGTTCGATTCCCCGCTCTGCCAACGTGGAATCAGAGGAATTTATTTTTGGTGATCAAAATTTAATTTTCAATGTAAGTGTTAATTAAACTAAGATATTACTTTACTTTTTTTTATTGTTATTGCTTCAGAGAGAATTTGCAAGTTGGATGCTGATCACTACCGTGTTGATTCGTATATATATATATATAATATATATATATATATATATATATATATATATGTATGTATATAATTATCTTAGAAGGATAAATAGAGGATGTGGGGGGCGGGGAATGACGGGTTGTTGGGTTGGTGGTGGGTGGGGGCGGGAGACACCTGAAGAAGGAATTGCGTATATATATATACTGCTGGGAGTGTTGAGTGGAGGGAATGGGTATACGCACAGAGCGCTTGTTTGTGGGCAGGTATTGTACGTAGTAGGAATGGTAGTGGTACGAGTAGTGGAGACTGTGGAGTACTCTGTTAGTATGTGGCAAGCCGAGGATTCAGAGGCGTGGAGACGGGGTAGGGGGTAGGGAGGCCAAGTGCTGGATAAATGTAATGGTTGGGCGATTTGAGAAAGGAATGGGAGGGGAAGGGAGAAGTGGCACCGGGATAGATTGGAATGACAGAGAGAGAAGAGAGAGAGAGAGAGAGAGAGAGAGAGAGAGAGAGGCAGCGTGGCCACTGCGCTGTTGATACACACCCCTTGTGAACCATAAAACCAAGATCTTCGATAAGGCGATAAATTTGCTCCAATTCTGTAATTGCGAAAGCTTTTTATTCCAACATTCGTAGTCCATTTTGTAGAAGCTACGTGGTTGAACTTGATACCTTTTGCTGTGACTAAGCGCTCAGATATTTTAGGCCCGTTTTCATCGGGTGTCGGTTTTCATCCATTTTCACTGTTTATTTATTTCTTTCAAGATTTAAGGATCCTGCTTTTAGTATCAGATGGTCAATGTGCTGTGTGTTGAGAAACACTTCAGAATTGTTTACGTGGTCGAACTGAGGTGTTACAGTGCGCGGGGAAGGAGAACTGAACAGCCCACCAGAACTTTACCAATGACGCCAGTAGCTTTATTTTCAAATAGGAAATCATGTTGGAGACTATATTAACTTTAAGGAACAAATAACTTTCATGAAATTGGAAATGTATTCGAAGGGAATGCTTATTTGTTATTACAGTCATTATTATTTACATTGTACTTATCGCTGTTGCTATAATCAAAGGGCTCCTGTTGTCATTGTTGTTGCGGATTTGATTTTGATAATTGCTTGCGTAGCTGAGGTCGTTTTCAGTAGTGATGAGGTTTTACTAATAAAATGATTACGGTTGTAGTTATTATAAGCAGCAATTCTGAAATGAAATCCATCCAGAGAGGGATTCCACTTACAAAGAAATAGATGTAAAACGTCATAGGGCAGATGTACAGCGTCTTTAAATAGCAGGAGATACTGTGAATGGTGTTCTGCACAGGTAGGCTGAGTCATTCTCGCACTGCTCGGCTTTCAAACTCCTATCTTGGCTTTCAGATTTGTCTTAGCACCTTTCCGTCCTGAAGCAGATGTGTTCGGGACATCTGTTGACGATCTGACTTCACTCAGTTCAAGGTCTATTCTTTAGACCTTGACTCAGTTCTCAGGATCACAATTTTTAGGCTAAGAAATAGTCTAGAAACCATGCTAGCAGTTTCTTTAGGGGTTTGAAAGACATTGATTCTGTATGAACCTTGAAAAGCGTTGGATATGACTGTTATAGTAATGGTATT
>NC_087218.1:58021657-58051657 GCF_015104395.2 Macrobrachium nipponense | reverse complement strand
AATGGCGTCCGTGGAATTGCGAATGAAGAGGCGAAAATTTCTTTAGTCAGCCTTGACCAGGGACCACCGGCTCTCACCCCTTCCCTCAAAGAGAAAATAAAAACAGACCTTAACTACTCGAGCCAGCAGCTTAGACGCAGCTTTTGACGCCGTGACCTCTGTGGCATTACACGATCGAGTGTTTGGCAGAGGTATGCTCACCTTTTAATTATGGCTCTCTCTCTCTCTCTCTCTCTCTCTCTCTCTCTCTCTCTCTCTCTCAGCATTATCTTTAAACTGAATCATGTGCAAAACATCGAACAGGAGTCGTTATTTCATCCTTCCCAAAAAATCTAGGTTAATTGAAGTTTTACATTCCTTATCGATATCAGACATCTTGTCCCAAAGTCAGCTTTTTATTTTGTTTTATCGCTTGGTTACTTGTTGGTCTCCCCGCCGTTTTCATTATTGATAAAGTAATTTTCTAATCAGTTTTGCTGAATAATGAATGCCTCGTCACCATTTTTCATGTTAGCTCAAAAGCAGTAGTGCGTTTTACATCAAACTATTGTTTTGCTTTTTCGATGTGTTCATTTCGACTCCAGCGGGTTGTGTTCTATTTACCTAATTGTCCTTTTTTAATCAGCTGTCTTGTTAGAGACTTCTGCTGTCCGGTACTTCGACACGAAATCACTTTTCTCTTGGTGCATAGATCACGTGGGGTTACAGAGGCGTTCCTCTTTGGAGGCCTCTCGATGTCCATAAAAACATTTCTCTCGTTAATTGGCAGCTTCAATAGCTGCCAGTTGTTTCCGCTCGTTTGATTTAATTTACACAGATCCCTCTGGCGTTGTGGCTGGCTAAGGAGGAATTCGTCGCTTCTCTCTCGCCCCGTTTTTTCGCTTCTACTCCTGAATGGAAAAAGAAAAAAAAACTTTTATATTATAGTTAGATAAGAAAAAGTGTTATATATGAAAAGTGAAGAACTTATTATTCTGCAGAATTAGTCCCAAACTGTAAGAAATGATGGAATGATAAGAAAGGATTGGATAAAAGGCAATCCGACTATGTCTTATAAATCATTTTTGTATAATTATCCATTCCTATTTATTTTTTTATTGTAATCTTTATTTTACTCCTTTTTATTTTCCATTCTTTTCATGTTGCAACTTTCTCTTCGCTAGAGACTTCCTGGGATTACCAAGAAAACGCTAACTAGAATAATTACAGAATCATCGTCAACCAAAAAGATTCGCTCACAATTGCACCATCTCAGCCTCGTGTGAGCTTCTACTTACACGAGCGAACCGTTCTCTACTCAAAATACCCGGAGCTCGGCGATGCGTGTTAGCTGTTGCTACTTATAAGGGAGGAACAGCCAGTAATCGTTGGAGAAGGGAGACCCATATTAGGTCATATTATTAATCTTTTCCTTCTTGCCTTTCACTCTCCCTCACAACCGCGCACCCCCCCCCCCCCCCCCCCACCACCACCTCCATTCTCGCCACTTCTTGTCCCACTCCACTGTGGTATCAATTTGATCTTTTCCATTCTCCTAAGCCTTGTTTAGTATCATTCCTCTCATTTTCGTCCGTCTTCCTCAGTACTTTCTCCCCGTCGTCTTTTCTTCTACCGTTCTTTATCGTCATTTTCCATCCACAGTATCATCTCTCTTTGATATTTGCCCTCGACTTTCTTTTCGTCATTTTTGTCTTTCATCTTTCCGCTTTTTCTTCCTCTCTCTGGTATCTTTCATTTGTCCTTATTATTTTTTTTAACTCCCTGAATATCTTTCGTCTTTAAGTCCGCTTTATTATCATCTTCTCTTCCATCTCTGTTTCCATCTCTCTTCTTCAGTGTTCCCTTTTCAGTTTCTCTCAGCATTGTTCCTTTATTCTCCCTCTTCCATCTCACTCCATGTTCCCTCCCTCTCTCTCTTCTTATTCCCTATGACCCCACCACTCTCCTTCCCTTCTGGCCGTCGTGAAGGTTGAGAATTGACTATGAAATGGATCAAGAAACTGTAATGGTGTGAAATACGTAGCCTAACTATACTCTGTATTTTTCCATCTGTCCATTCGCCTGTGGTGTTTGCGCATGGTAACACTGCGTCCCGGGCTTTAAATAATATCCTATTTCGAATATTAACGGTGTAATTCGCATGCAGTAAATTATTAAAACACTTTTCAGTTGCAAATGTACACCCAAATATCCTTTTATTTACCTAAACCTTACACATAGCGTAACTATTTAAAGCTCGGGACGCAGTGTTACCATGCGCGACCACCACAGGCGGATGGACAGATGGAAAAAAAGAGTATAGACAGCAAAGTCAATGGCTCCTGATCTGGTAATTGTTTGTAAATGATCTCGTGAGATGAAAATGAAGCGACTTCTGTGTGGCGAGTGTTCTAATAGGAGGCTGATGGTTCTCATTTGGACCGATTGTCTTTCATGGCGCTTGTGGTGTTGAGCAATTGAATTTTCGCTCTTGTGACCTGTTTTCCCACTGTAGTCAAAGTAGAGCATCGCCAGGACTTGGATGGGCGACCGCCAAGATATGATTGGGCCCTATAAAGTCAATGCCTCCAAAGAAAAGAGGTGAATGTCGCCATTTTGTGTGTGTATGGAGTAGCTACTGCTGTGGGCATTTTCTGCACAGGGTTCGTCTACCTTTCAGATATAAGTACTTATCTCGTGCCCACTGCAACAATTTCTATACACAGCAAGTCTACATTTTGGGTAGTAGTATGAAAAAGTATTAGGAAGTAATACCTAACGAAGTAAGGAATGGATGCTGTATACATTTAATTCATACATACTTTTATCAGTCAAGTCCTTCACTTTACGGTTTTCGATATGACTGTGTTTAAAAGGAATTGATTATCATACCTCTGGAATATGTACATAAAAAATGAAGTTTAGACGCTGTACCCACTTCGTGAACTTCATTTAACTTTTGCCCTTACAGTGTATAGAAGTGAACCAAAGTTTATCATTCTAAAGTTGGTAAAATATTAAGTTGAAGTACTTTTCTTTTGTAAATTTTTTAATGTGGCATTCCCCTGGATTCATGAACGCTCGGAAGTTTAAACAACCTTTAGATATATATCCTGAAATACACTTTCAATTATAAATTCATAAATGAATTTTGGTTCATAGCGCTGAACTTCCAATTTTATGTCAATTCGCTTCGCAAACTTTGATTTTCGGGAAGTTTTTATCAACCATTCAGTCGCCAGAGTTCTCTGTATTTGTTGGTTTCTCATGGCGCTGCTGTGGGAATGGAATGGAATGGAATGGAATGAAATGGAATGGAGGGGAGTCTGAGGTCTGAGGGTCGACATGGCGTTGCTGTGTCGAATAACATGACCAAGTCAGGGTCGAACATGACAGTTTTTGGACGCCTTGAAGGTCAGCAGGTGGTGGGAAAAGGGAGGTCATTTGGTTGTTAGTGTAATAGTATGTCCATTCCACAGCTTGAGCGGAACTTGATTCATTGTTTGCATGGGCGATTTTTATCCTTATATCTATCTTTTTACTTACATTATTGAAAATAGTATTTCACACGAAAGTTTTCCCTAAATTATTAAGATTTCATTATCCATGCATCTGTATCAGTTTCCATGTATTCCTTTATGATAACTTTTTTTCTGTCATACAGAATAATATTAAACCAAACTTGGCTACGGGGAACTTTTTAAAATTTCTCTCTCTATATCCACTTCACCTCAGTGGATCCATGCATTCACTTACTTGGTGGAATGCCTTATTCAATTTTCTATTGAGATGTCTTTTTCTTTTGCTTAACTGCATTGATTGTATAAGAACGTATGCAAAAACTATTTTGTGCTTCACTTATTCGATTTTCAGGGGCTTCATATTCCTTGCAAAGATTTTCCCCACGAGATGCTCAAAGACGGCTTACTTAGAACTTTCAGTTTGTGTATGAAGCACCTACAACCACAGCTACTTTCTCCAGATGTAGAAATCGATGTCATGCCCTTACCTAGCATCATTATTATGACCAACCGGACAAAAGCAGTCCATTTCTGCCAGTGTTGTGGACCTTGACCGCATCGACTTCATTGTTGAAACCAGACGGTAAATGAGATCGAGTCGTCGTCGCCATCCCCGATGGTCTCTGGCCAAGTGTAGTAAATGCTGTATGTAAATGCAGTCCTAGTTATTGTTACTTTTTTATTTGCAAGGTGAAGCTTTTCACTTTTTGGCGTTTGATGCTTCTCTCCCCATCTTGAGTTCCTTAATATGTGTCGTCACGTCTGCGACTATTGTACTTTCCCTGCAGCTTGTTGGTGTATTTATCAGCATTTTAAAATAACTTGCTATTCCTAATCGAAATGAAAATGTGCGTTGAATAATAATAATAATAATAATAATAATAATAATAATAATAATAATAATAATAATAATAATAATAATAATAATAATAATAATAATGAATGATAATAAATAATGATAATAATAATAATGGATAATTATCAAGACTTGAAAATAGAAATAAGAAGGATATGGGATATGCCAGTGGAAATTGTACCCATAATCATAGGAGCACTAGGCACGATCCCAAGATCCCTGAAAAGGAATCTAGAAAAACTAGAGGCTGAAGTAGCTCCAGGACTGATGCAGAAGAGTGTGATCCTAGAAACGGCGCACATACTAAGAAAAGTGATGGACTCCTAAGGAGGCAGGTTGCAACCCGGAACCCCACACTATAAATACCACCCAGTCGAATTGGAGGACTGTGATAGAGCAAAAAAAAAAAATAATAATAATAATAATTCCGGGCCGAGCGCTTTACTTCACAAACTTGTACAGTGATGGAGAAATTAGTGAAGTATTGCGAAGCGTTGTAATAGAAAATTGAAGTTGAAAATGACACTTTGGTAGTGAGAAGCGAGGTCGTTTTTGTATGCAGGCAAAAGTGGCTTTGTTTTCTTCTTCTTCCGTCACTTTGGAGTGACGTTGGCTTGATTGTTTTGGAGAAGACCAATATTGCTCTCGTTCAGAATTCCTAACAGACGTCCAAGACGTATTTTTTAACAGGAAACCATGTGAAGGGCGGGCTGTTGATTTTGAATGTGGAAGGGTTCTTGAAAGAGAGAGTGTGCTGATGGTTCACATTTTGACGGATCACCGAGCTCTCACATCTGCTGTTTTTTTGCCCCCCCCCCCCCCCATCCCCTTTTATTTATTTATTTATTTATCTATTTTACTTTAGCCACGACCAGCAGTAGTCGACAGGTCAACATGGTACATTTTACCGGTACTTTGTTTGATTGATTTTGGTCCCTGCGTTGCATTCCAGAAGCGTGGAAAGACTGGTCTTGATAAATATAGGTTATATGACTTTGCCTCATTGAAAAACTAGTATCATTATAGAATATAAGGGCAAAGATGAGTCAGTAAAACATGCATAATAAGTATAAATGCAGATATACATTCATGTATTTAATTGAGCAATAATGTAGTATGCTGGGATTATAGAATGTGTCCTTTAACAACTTATCATTGGTGTTAAAAGTTCCCACAGCTATATATACATTAATATATATATATATATATATATATATATATATATATATATATATATATATATATATATATATATATATATATATATATATATATATATATATATATATATATATATATATATATATATATGTGTGTGTGTGTGTGTGTGTGTGTGTGTGTGTGTGTGTGTGTGTGTGTGTGGCTGTGAGTGAATAAACAAATTGCAAAAAAATCACTGTTTTCGCAAAATAAAACAAGTAAAACATTCGCTAAAGAATATCGACTTTTCTGTACAACTTAAAATATTGTATGACATCTCAGCCACGGTTCTTAAAACTCTTAGCGGCGGCCCATGAAACTTTCAGCCATGGCCGATGGGGGGCCTGTGTATTTTGTCACCTATAGTGGCGCCGGACGGACGATCATGGCTAAATTTAACATTAGATAAAATAAAAACTAAAGAGGCTAGAGGGCTACAATTTGCTATGTTTGCTGATTGGATGGTGGATGATCAACACACCAATTTGCAGCCCTCTAGCCTCGGTAGCTTTTAAGAGCTGAGGGCGACAGAAAAAGTGCGGACGGACAGACAGACTGCCATCTTAATAGCTTTCTTTTACAGAAGACTAAATGGATAATAAATATCTGTCAAGTCCGAGCGCCAACTCTCTCTCTCTCTCTCTCTCTCTTTAAGCCAGTGAACATCATCTCATCAGAGACTCCCTAATCTTTACCATCACCGACCTCATCATCTCCCCCACCATCCTCCACCAGCACCTAACCTCCCCCCCATCCCCTCCCCAGCATCCAGCGACCGTCCCAGCAAAATGACAAATGGCAGTCGTTCCTGCTCAAAGGTGGCCGAGATGCCGCACCCAGTCATCTTTCCATGTATAGCAATTACTCCAAGGTCAGTCTTACTACTATGGCTACTGCAGCTAAGCGGTTGCTAGTACTAGTGAGCCTGAGAGTCAGTCAGTCGGTCAATAAAAAGACAGCTTGGCGCTATCAACAGTGAACGCATCGTGTGTCAGTAACCGTAGAAAAAGCATGGAGCCTTTGATTCCTGAATAACTGGAAATTAATGTAAACTAAGGATTGTTTTTGGGTGAATGGTGACTGATTTCAAGGCAAGAATGGGTGTTATTTATTACCTTAGAGTTGTGAAATGGATCTTGATTTGGTTGTTTAGGGTTTTTCATCTAGCATCACTGTGTCCTTGGCAGAAATGAAGTGTTGTAGCTTCTGTACACGCAGTGCCTTACTACAACATCTTTCTGCATGCTTATATTTGTATAATATTATACAACTACTCGTTGACGTGGATAGTTTTCTTAGCTTGTTTCCGTATTGCTCTTATAATAGTTTTGGTATTATTATCACGAACTACGAATGACGTCTATATATGTTAGGTTTGATTCTTACTCGTCGTTTTGAATGTTTAATTGTTCGCTTGAACATAACGTACTTGTGAATTACATTTTAATAGTTTTTTCTGGACCTAACCAAAAAAACCTCGCCTATTTTTTAGATTTTGATGAACCGACCGGAAAAATTTTTTATGGGTGAGAATCCTGCATTGGCTCGATAATAACGTTGTGTTCCCAGTGGTCATGAATATTACGTTCTGCTAATACAGCTTTGACTAGACTGTTTTTTTCATTTCGATGTGTGTGCATGGACGTCAGTGTGCAGATGCCAAGATGTGTCAGTATATGACTTAGTATGAGAAACACGCACACACACACACACACACACACACATATATATATATATATATATATATATATATATATATATATATATATATATATATATATATATACATATAAACCAAGGCACAGCTTTAAATGTACATGAATATTCACCGTAAGAAATAGAGAAAATGTTCCTTCCATCTTTAAGGCCGGGTCTTCTTCACGCACAAGTTTAGCTGTTAGAAATTAGAATGTATATCTTTCTGGGAGTTTTTGATGAAACCCCAAAATACTGTTGACATTTGCATGAGTGCGGCTTCTTTTGATCATCTCTAGATCCTGAGGTCGGAGTTCCTTTGGAACTGCGGAGGCTCAGAGGGAAATTCGAGGATTCCGATGAAGTAGAGACTTTGAAGATTCTCGGTAAATGAGAGAAATGAAACCTTGTATGATCGGTTACGTATTCTGATGCGTACTTATTTCACTAATGATAATATCTCATAGACACCTTTTGAGTCAGGCAAACTCTCGCTACTGCTGCTTTCACTTCGTTCCCTGAATACTTATTTGCCGAGGACCAGACACCGAGTCTTCATAACTTCAGGAATCCTTTTCATGGTCAGTTCTAACTCGCACTCTGGAGGTCTCGTTCCTGTACAGTGGTCGAGTACTCAACTCACAAACTGAATGACCAGCGTTCGATTCCCGAAATGGGCAAGAAGAGACGGTATGAGAGTGTTTCCTTCATTTTCTAGATTTCTATTTATTGATATAAGCAGTGAATAATGCACGTGGATTTTAGTAGACTTTTATGGGCCGCGAGAGAGAGAGAGAGAGAGAGAGAGTGTGTGTGTGTGTGTGTGTGTGTGTGTGTGTGTGTGTGTGTGTGTGTGATTAGAACAACAATCGTGAGTATTGTCGTTCCGTCAGAGTATATCCTCAAAACGAGAGGGTCACAATGAGGAAGTTCAAATACAACATCCTAAGATTCTCTCTCTCTCTCTCTCTCTCTCTCTCTCTCTCTCTCTCTCCAATTTGTTCTTTCTTCCTTCGTCCTCCTCCGAGCCTTTCCCCTCTGCTTTTCCATCACGTTTTCTCCCCTTTTATTATTCCCGGCGAGCACAAGCGGAAGATTGAACATATTTGCCCACAACATCCGACATCTGTAGAATACCTTGTTTTTGGAGCAGCTGCTCGCAGCTTCATCGCTAAAAGAAGTTGTCGAATATATTTCAGTCTTACTTCACAATAATAATGGTAATAATGCCTATTATTGTTAGTATTTCTGTTGAAAATAATGGCTGATTCAGCTGCGGTAATTTAACGTTTTTGACATGTCCTCCATTGGCACATTGCTAGCCAGTCTAAGCAATATTGAAAAATCAACAATAAGGAGAGTTGAGAAAGTTCTGTATAAAGGTAACTCGGCTGAATCAGCCATTATTTGCAACAGAAGTTGTTTAAAAGAAGGTCTACTTCCCAACTTTTATTATTATTATTATTATTATTATTATTATTATTATTATTATTATTATTATTATCATACCAAATCATTATTGTCCAAAATTTGTATAGAAATATATAATTTCTACTGTTCCACAAGGCAGTTAATTATTGCAAAACTAAATGAATTGAAATTCATACCACTGAGAATTTATCTCCAAAACGTTGTTGGTTCTGATGGATTTTCGTTATAGGTGGTGGTCTTATCTTTAACGAATATTGTGTTTGCTTTTTTTTACTGCCGTTCGTTTGTGATTCTTGATAGCCTTAAGTCAGTTCACTTTAGCGTCACTTTTTTTGCCCTTTTAATGGGAACTACGTGTTCTTTACAAAATTGCGTTACTCTCTCTCTCTCTCTCTCTCTCTCTCTCTCGTTAAAGTTGTCTTTCCTCAGCGTAGCTTCCGCAAAGTATTCTCAAATTTCGTATCCCTTTGATATTGTTTGTATTTTGAAGTCCCTCATTTTTCCTGCCTCACATTTTGATGGAAGTTCCCCCAGATAACTGGTATGTTTGACGTCGAATTAATCAGATAAAAAGGGCCATCGGGGGAACATTTTCAAAAGTTCATGATACGTCAAATAGTTGTATGTATTTGTCTTTTTTCCCTCATCTCTTTTTTCCCTTGTACTTTTACGGCGAAATCATACCTCCCCCCCTTTTTTTTTTCAATAAGCGTTTCAACCCATTTGATATTTATCTCGTTGGAAATTTCATCGGATATATTTTCAGATGTTTGAGTTTTATATCGAAAACGACATTTTTGCGAGTTTTAAAGTTCTCCAATCTTAAATAAACTCATCTGCGAAGTATTACACACACTCATACACACACTCATCACACACACACACACACACACACACACACACACACACTCATATATATACATGTATATAGATAGATAGATATAATTTCACTTGAATTAGTGGTACAAGTCTCACACGGCCATATATTACAAGACTTCTGTGGATCAGTAGAAGCTTTGGCATAATGTCGTCAAAGTAAACCCAATATCGATTGTCATCTGTGCACCTGAGCTTGACGTGTATCTAGAGAGGGTAAACCTACGCAGTCCTTTAAGCGATGTACCTACTTACTCCTTTGTCCTTGGTGCACTGCTTATGAATCTCCCCCTTGAATACACACCGTCTCTTCTCGATACTTTTCGCGTCTGTTGCTATTCCCTTGCTTTCGTTATTGGGCTTTGTGTGTTTCTATGAATTCATGGACTATAGTTTGCATTTTTCCAATTGCTCTCTCTCTCTCTCTCTCTCTCTCTCTCTCTCTCTCTCTCTCTCTCTCTCTCATCGTTTTCGAGGAGGACATTTCTATTTTTACCATTGAAGATCCCATTATGACTGGCATAGCCGCTTTTCTTGGACGGTTTCCGTTTCCCGTTATCTAGAGGTGATCGCAGCTTCCCGGTCCATTTGAGCTCCTCTCCGCCCCGAATCATTTAGAGTTTTCACTTCCTCCTCTTCGTGATCCTTGTTACTAAGACATCGTTTTCGTCCGATGATTGTCACTTTTCATTTATAGTTTTTGAATGATCCGTTCAATAGAGAGAGAGAGAGAGAGAGAGAGAGAGAGAGAGAGAGAGAGAGAGAGAGGAGATTATTCAATAGTGTTTTAATTTTTATTCAGAAAATTTTGAAACATGCTGTAGGGAAGCAGAAGGAAAGAGAGTGTATTTACATATTCTCTTTGTGACTTTCGTCTTGTCACAAAGGTGTGTCGATTACTATTGCAGAAAAACTCACTGTAAGTGTTACGAAATCCTTGTACTACGGCTGCAAATTCAAATCGAATGACGTTTTCCATGTTTTCCGCGGCCAGATATTTGCTATTTTTTGGACAAGCGTATCCAAAAATGAGCAAATTCAAAAAAATTAAGAGGGCATTGTGGCTATTACAGTTGCATATGTATCTGGTAAAAAAGTGACCAGTAGATTCTCTCTCTCTCTCTCTCTCTCTCTCTCTCTCTCTCTCTCTCTCTCTATATATATATATATATATATATATATATATGTATGTGTGTGTGTGTGTGTGTGTGTGTGTGTGTGTTTGTGTGTGTAAGTGTGTGTGTGTGTGTATTGTAAGAAATATTTTGCTAAACCTATCATTTGCTTTTCAAGACAAAGGTTTTACTCGACTTTCCTCTTTTCATCAGAGATCTTTTATGAATAAAAAATGGTATACAGTACCACTCCCGCTGAAAAATATACGTAATGTGATACGTGTGTTTTGACCTTTTAGTTGCCTTTTTCCCTTTGTCTTCCCTTTTTCTTCTTTGCTTCTGCTCTGGGGCCCGGGGGGGTCGTATGTAAATCACAGAAGTTGTGAGAGAAACTTGTGCAGTTTCCTTTTGGAAATCTAGTTTCGAGATAAACTTTGGGACTGATTGGAGATCTGCAGCTCGTTGGCTTTGGCCTTTCTCCCTTCTACTTCTTCATTTCTATTTATTATTGTTGTTGTTTTTTATGTCTTCTTTCATCTACAGAATTGCTGCGACTTCATTTACGTTTGTTGTCATTATTAATGTTGTTGTTGTTGTCTTTATTCATTCTTATGCCATTGCTATCATTGTAATTGCTAACCTGCGACTAGTGGGAAAACGGTGTGGTACAACCCCGAGGCTACAACAGGGAAAGCAGCCACTACGGCAAAAGAGCTCAGGAATAAAGAATAACCTGTATAAGGTTGATGGCAAAGAAAAATAAATGTCACAAAACAGTTAAACCATAAACTGAGCTTTATTTAAACCTGCTCAAACAAAAAAAGACATTTGCACCAACTGATGATAATACTACACTTCAAAAGAATAATGACAGTAAAATGATAGTATTCCCACCTTCACCACCACGACTCTCTTCTCTGTTATAATACTTTCTTGCTGTCTAGTCCTTTCTTATCACTTTTGTTCTCTCGTCCTGTGAGCAACGTGTGATGTGGCTGAATAAGCCCTCGGCTACAGCAATTATCTGTCGACGCCACTTTGAGGTGGGTGCTTTATTAAAGGTATATTATTATTGTTTTAACTGTCAGTATTTTTAATTAATGCTGGTTTATTTATGTCTTGTCAAACCTCTGTTTTCGATGAGCTGCTACTGCTAAAAGGAAAAAACAAAAAAACATTAATATGGAATTGCTACTTCTTTTTGCTCATGATGATTTAAAACCCACAACGTAACACCAATGACTGTGGTAAAATTTTATGATCATGATTGAAATCTGTTTTAAGTATATTAGCAGTTCTTGAAGTGAATGCTGACTGATTCTTCGCCGAGATTATCCTTTTCTTGCTCTCCCCCTTCCCCTCGCCCCCCACTTCTTCCCATTCCCCTTCCCGCCCAGTACCTCACCTCCCGAAAGGAAGATTTTGGCCCTCAAGTTACACCGCCGTGGGAGGCCTCCCTTCCCTTCCGAGCGATTTGAGCGACATCGGAAATCCTCGGCATTTGTCGGGAAAATCGCGCCTTGAGGTCTGCCGGAGGGATTTGCAAGGGAGGGCCGGGCCCTCTGACGGAGGGACAGTTGCAATCAGCAGGCAATAGCGACAGGTGGGCCGAGAATCAGAACCGTGGGAAAATTTCGTCTGCAAGTTCCCACGGTGTTCCCGGAGAAGAGAGAAACGCCCACACTCCTTTTGTGCCTCGTCTATTTATTGTAATTATTATTAATTGGATTCATGGTGGTTTCATTCATCGGATCTGCGAGTTTGTTTGAGATAGTATGACTCTTTCTTTCGGCCATGTCCTATTCTGTTCTGCATAATGGGTCAGTATTCTTGCATGCGGAATTGTCAAATTCTGTGCATGGGAAATATCTCGCTGTTGAGATGGCGGACCATTTTGGAAAATGGGTGGTTTATTCTGATATGTTTTCCTCATTTTCTTCTTTTGTTGTGACCTTCTGGTAAGGATTTGTTTATTCCTTTGTATGTTTCCCTCTCATCATATTCGGTTTGTTTTCTGACTCGTTTTCTATGATTACTCGTCGTTATTGGGAACAGGAAGGATCAGGGAAGACAGCGCTCTTGCTCCGCGCTCTCAACAGATTCGCTAGGAATTCATTTGTTGATACAATATTCTCAATGTGATCAACTCTATTGATTTGTATTTCTCTCCACGCAATTATTAAAGATACATTTTGATGTACATGGCTTTTTTTCCCTAATTCATACTGCCATTGCTCGCTTCAATTAATGTATCAAAATCTCATTTTCAGTGGCATTTTGGCTTCTATGTGACCCATTCCCTCTCTTCCCGGGCTCTTGAGGTCGTCACAAGTTTTAATAATGATCATAGAAGTTGATGAACTACCGGCGTCTGACATTTGTGTCGGGGTGTGTGTGTGTGTGTGTGTGTATATATATATATATATATATATATATATATATATATATATATATATATATGTATATATATATATATGTATATATATATATATATATATATATATATTATATATATACTATATATAATATATATACATGTATATAACCCCGAAACAAATGCCAGACATCGGTAATTCATCAGCTTTTATATATATATATATAATATATATATATATATATAATATATATATATATATATATACCCCATGTTTTTTTGTGGGGTGGGACCTAACCCTGGGATTACATGAATATGTACAGCCTAGCTTTCTTCATATATTTACCTGAATATCATTCAGGAAAGGTCGCTGGTGGTGTAGATATGTTCATGCTGGACCACCGCCTCTGGTCCTTCCTGTGCTGTCAGTTGAAAGATATATCTCTCTCTCTCTCTCTCTTCTCTCTCTCTCTCTCTCTCTCTCTCTCTGTTTGTGAATTACAAGTTTTCCTATACATAGTACTATGAAATGAGCATAGACGACGGAAGCCAGTATCAGTTATCTTTTCACTTGCGATGCCCTGGAAAATGGGCATGCTCTCGGAATAGAATCCCGAATGAGATTAGAAATTCCCAGCAGATTTCTGATGTGGTTTCCTATCAAGTTGTGCGTCATCCGGAGTCAAGGAGCTCGTGGGAGTAGGCGCCTGAAAAAGTCTAAGGAACATTCTCTCCCATTATATAAATTGATCGTTTTCTATGATCATGGGGTTGGCATTTTAGACGTAACTACGTCATTTGGGAAAGTCACATCCCGCGCCGCTTCTGTGGTAATGTGTGAATTTATGAATGTCTGGAGATGTTAGATTATATTAGATAAACACAGTCTATACTTTAATATTGCCCTTCAGTAGAGACGAGTGGTTGAAACAATATGCAGGTAAGAGAAACAGCCCTGGCCATCCTTCATGTGTTTGAAGAGGTAGCTACTACATATCTACCTGATCTTGTATGGTTGTGTATTTATGATTGCAATGGTTCTGATCCTGTTCGTGATTGATTCATGTATCGTGATGTCAGCTGGTTGCGTGGTGCTGATGGTAGCCGCTATCAACTCCCGAAGTACTGTGATTATCCTCCCGCTTGAAAGTGTCCTTTTTCGTAACATGAAACAGTTACGTTGATGATCACGTTACCGTCACCTGACGGTCACTCGCTCTGTACTTCACAAAGGGCGGAACAGCTCGCATTTTTACACGCTCTTGATTTTGGGGTCAGAGTATTTACCGAAGGTGGGTCTCCTATTCGATGGTGCGCGCATTTTATTGTTATCATATTATTATTTTGCCGTTGGTTTTATTTTTCCCAATAAAAAACCTCCACTTTTGCCACTGCATACAGCTACATAGGACGCTTATTATTATTATTATTATTATTATTATTATTATTATTATTATTATTATTATTATTATTATTATTATTATTATTATTTAGTCCCTCTTCATAGCATATTCAAACATATTCAGTTTTATTTTCCTCATAATTCATCTTATTTGTCTTCTGTTATTGCTATGCATTTTTTACTATATATATTTGTTTATTTTATACGATAACAGTTTATTTTAGAAATGTAAACACTAATTGCTTGCAGTCAAATGTCAGCTGATAAGTTTTGTTCATCCTTTACAGTTTACAGATCATTTTTCCAGTAATTTTTGTTAAGTCCTCGATTCATGATTACTTTTCCACCAACGTTGTTCACTTCTGTGAAATAGGTATCTTGATAAGTATCCTACGTTTATTGTTATTGACCTGAGTGAGGTTTTGCACATAACTTTGACAATAATGCATCCTTGATACATTTAGACACCGTTTTTCTTTTACACACGCACACACAAATATATATATAAGCGAATCCCACAGGAAAATGATAGTCAGAAATCCAAGCGCTTTCGTCTTTGCTCAGACATTAACTCCTTGACAATGTCTGAGTAAAGACGAAAGCGCTTGGATTTCTGACTATCATTTTCCTGTGGGATTCGCTTATTTATGAAGTCACGTGCATCTACTGTGATTTTTAAGCGAAATATTATATATATATATATATATATATATATATAGATATATATATCTATCTATATATATATATATATATATATATAATATAGTATATATATATATATATATATATATATGTGTGTGGTGTGTGTGTGTGTGTGTGTGTGTGTGTGTGTGTGTGTGTGTGTGTGTGCAGAATGCGTTGATTAATTGTGCAGTGATGGCTTCGCGCCTTTTATTTTGAAACCTGATGTATTTACGAGGTAACGACTCGAGACGAAACTCAAACTGAGTGTATTGAACATAGATATATCAAGATTGAAAATGCAAACGAATAAGAGTGCGAAAAAGACGGATATTTGTTTGGTCCTGTTCGTTGTAGAACTGAAAGTTTTAGAATGCACATAATTGTGGGTTTATTTGTAGAAGTAAGTGATGTTTACTTGGCAAAAAAGTTGCATCTTCAATCGATCAACCTAAATTCCTGAGAATTTTTTTTGTTTTAGTGAAGCTGAATTAGCGTCGTGTTCGGTGTAGATCTGTCGATCTTGAGCCAAAATTATGCTGCTGGGATTTGGCTTCCCCACAAACACAAAGCAGAAATAAAAGATGAAATCGATGGTATTAGACGGTTTATAAAATCAAGGATAATAGAAATATATATTCCCATAAAATCTTATATGGATAACTACAGAAAAATATTAACATTGAAATACTTTGATTATTTGTAAAATGTGCGCTCCAAAAATATTTAAATATCAGCACGAACGGTAGGATAAAATTATATTTGTTAATTTTTTTTTTAAATCAAGTCAACTTTGTTGAAACTCTGTATTACTATTAAAAGTGGAAAAATATTGTATATTTCCTCTAATAAGATATAACAAAATATATTAGCCTCGAATGATTTTGCAAGTAAGTTGAGCTTTCTTCTTTTTTTTTATCATTACTTCTTCGTTTCTCTTCTTAGCACTCTCCCTCCTTTAATCATTCTTCTCCTACAAACACAAATAGGTAGATGGGCGGACAGAGTAGAAAATAATCTTGAAGCACACGTGCACACACTCACGTACACAGACCATTAGTTCTCCTCCTCCTCCTCCTCCTCCTCCTCCTCCTCCTCCTCTTCCTATGACTTTCCTCCTCCTTCTTCTTCTTGAGAGGTTTGTTAGTGGGGATGGAGTGTATTTTGAGCCCTGCATCGCATAACTACACAATGCGAAGAATGCCTGGCGGACCGCGGTAGCGGATCCCCGTGTTTATTTCTCCCTTATATGGTTCCCTGCCATTTGGGTCTAAGACAAGTCTTCCACCAAGTATACAAAGAATGCGAAGACTTAGACGACAACCACAAAGTTTATTAAGTGTGTGTGCGCGCGTTAGGGCGAGCTCTTTGGGGAGTTCTTTTATTAGTACTTGCTACTGTGGAGGAATAACTTAGTGGGAATTTGCTTTGAGATTTTTTATTCGTATGGTCACTTCCTTTGAAGTGAAGGCCATTTTGGAATTCCTTTCGTCTTCCAGCCTTGCTTTCAGAAAGCTCCTTTGTGCACTTTTAGAAAACTCGGCGGTCATGAAATCATCGTTTTGCTTTCATTGATTGGTCGGTTTTAAACAGAAGCAGCGTTCTGATGTACCACTCCGGAATGTTTTTCCACGCATGAAAACAGTCTTTTCTTACCAAATGGAAGATGTTAGTTATTTTCGAGAACATTCACTTTTAGAGCTACAATGATATGGAGAAGGCTGTTTCTTTTCAGTGCAGGAGAAGTCCCTTTAGTATAACTCTTAATGAAAGAGTTGATTTTTCGTCAGAATGACAATCTCACAACCTAATCTACTCTGAGTCTAGATAAGAAAAGCGAAGAAAAAGAGGAAAATATAGAAATTCGGAAACAAGGAAAGGTATATGGATATCTTTGCTGTTTCATTCTGCTTATTTTTTTCTGCCTTTTTTCTTGTAAAGTGGAGGAGATTTTTCCTCGGTACCCTTCATTCTTCCATTGATATTTCTAGCAATCTTATTGTTAGTCTATTTACAGCTGATGGTAATAGATTAATATCAATGTCAGTTTCAGTTATAGTCTTTTTAAGAGTTTCCGAGGGTTATTGTCAATACTGTCGTAGTTTTGAGCTGTTAGAAAGAAAGTGATGTTGAGGGTCTGCGTATTTCACTTGCAGAGGAAATGAAACGCGATATAATGCGGAACTATCACTGAATGGTCGGTGGCGTTATTCTGTCACACCTTCCAGAGAGGTCGTAACTGACTTCCAGTTTCGTGCGACAGGTCACAGGGACGTGGTGCATCTCATCTTGGTTGATACTCGGATCTCCTTCGCAGACGCTTAACCGGTAGCAACAGCTCGTTCTCAAGAATCTGTTGGATCGCCGAGGTCACCCTTAAAGGTCACACATAGCGAAGGGCGACAATGAAAATGGTATCAGATGATAGCCCTGACCAGCCGTGAACCTTCCATCCATTCCTGGAACATTCTTTGGCTGGTGGCTTGGCCGGTTGAGTGGACGCCTGGAACTCGGAAAGGCTTATCGGGTCGGCTTTCGGTCACGAAAGAACCCTCAGTGTGTTCTCGGACTTTAAATCGTCTGTCTGACTTTCTGGGTTACTTACTGCTGGAGACTTCAACTAGAAAAGTCTACTCCACCTGGGAAAGGAAGTCGGATCTGATTTGTGTCTGAAAGTCGCGTGAATGCAGTAACAGTGATCCTTCCCAGAATTCCAGTGAACGGGTGGAGGACTTCATGTACGTTTCCCAAGAACTCTGCCTGAGTGTTCATTCGGCAAGAGAGAAGGATTCATTTTCATCCAAAGAATTATCCAGGTGATTCATTCCAGGGAAATTCCTGGCAAGCTTCCCACTCGATTTCAAGAAGATCATTTTTGCAACAGAACGGAGGAGGAGGAGGAGTGTGATTCCTGGAATCCAGGGAAAGCTTGCTCATTTTAGTGCATCGAAAGACATTACGAAAACCGTCGTTCGCCTCTATTGAAGTGTTCTGGCTCATTCGTAGGATTTTGGAGGAAGTTTCTTGTTATTTGGTGAGTTGAAAAGAATGCTTATGAGATGATTCCCCCTTTGTTTTGCGGAGAAAACTGTTACCAAAGCTTTTCTAGTTTTTTTTATGTTTGTTATCAATTAAAAGATTAATTTAGAAGACGCTGTGTTGAGCGTGGTTGTACATAGAGACAACAGTTTCGGGTGACGATAGATCACAGTACAAATTCTCCTTGAATAATGAGTGCGTGACCTGTGTAGTACGTTAGTATAGCGTATCCTGTAACATTTTTGCCTTTTCTGTAGGTACCGAAATGCTACCACTTTCTTGTCCATCTCCTTTGAAATATAAAAGCCTTTGCCTAGTGGGTGTCCTGACAGATTTCCTTGAACAGCATTATAGAGCTTTATTTTTACTTCAAGGTCTGAGTTAGATGTCGTTTGTCTCAGTGTTTTCAACATAAGAGTATATTAATATGAAAGTTACTGTTATACATGATCTTTGGAAAGTGTGAGTGTATCAACTTGATACGTTTTTTATTAAGATGCAAAATTTGTTGTGGGTCTCTCTCTCTCTCTCTCTCTCTCTCTCTCTCTCTCTCTCTCTCTCTCTCTCTCTCTCTCTCTCTCTCTCTCTCCAAAAAAGAATATACGTGGAATTGCAAAATGCAACGATATAGGTTAGGTATACAGATGAAGGCTGGTCGGGAGAGTGTATGTCGGATATAGCTGCTTCTGCTGCTGCTATTTTTAAGCGGTCATTTTTACCAGCTTATTTATGTACATGTTTATATACTTTATAATAAGGTAGCAAGAAGCTGTTGAAGAAGTTTTATGGTTT
The DNA here is from genome assembly GCF_015104395.2 of Macrobrachium nipponense. Classification (NCBI taxonomy): domain Eukaryota; kingdom Metazoa; phylum Arthropoda; class Malacostraca; order Decapoda; family Palaemonidae; genus Macrobrachium; species Macrobrachium nipponense. The sequence continues at coordinate 58,032,696 of NC_087218.1, read as the reverse complement.
CTTGTGAATAAATTGTTTTAATTGTCCACCGTTTTCAGAATGTCAGTGTTAATGTTAGGTGACAAGCCATCGCTCCCAAACAGGAAATGATTGTTCATAATATTAACACTAATTGGTAAGGAATGTCCTTTTGACAGCTTTTAGAAAGTTGAGATGTGATATGCTCACATCCTGTAAAATAACAGGTTATGGAAAATACGGAAGTCATCTGAACTTTTACGGCAGATGATTCCCGGTGTTCGAATTTAAAACGAAATGTTGGACGGTGTTTCCATTAAAAACCCCATTGGAAACCCAGTGGAAATTCCCCTTTATGAGTAGGTAACCATCAGTTCGGTCTAATTGGCCTTTCTGGTTAATTAACCTAGAATACAGTTCCCCCTTTTTTTAAACTGAGTTGTCTCGTCATGGCGACGCTTGTACCATAGAATTTGTTTGACTGAGAGAGAGAGAGAGAGAGAGAGAGAGAGAGAGAGAGAGAGAGAGAGAATCAGGGTCTTTCCATAGTTGGACGTATGCAACACCTTCGTCAATTATATTTCAAATGGTTCTTTCTTCGCACTCGAGGCCGTATAGGTTTTCATACCAATGTTCACTTTGGAAGGAAATATTTCTTTTGTGATTAGGTATTATAGCATTTTCGTTTGCTTTTGTGGGATTATATTTTATTTTACTTATTTATTTTTTTTTTTTTTTGGGGGGGGGGGGGGGGGAAAGTTATTTGGGAACTACGTACAGAATTAGTTTGTCCTCTCTACATTGAGAAAATAAAACCACTTTTATCTTTCATGGTCGGTTTTCTTGAATTTTTTTATTACAATTTATCAACAGTTATGTGCGAAAACATTTCTCTATGCCCTTAAGAGCTCGCACTACCGATTATGACTTCATATTATTGAAGGGATTGCATTTATTGATGTGTTTTTCATGGATTTGATGATCATCTTGATTTATGACACTTGTGCCGTAATTAGCCTTTTTTATGCTTGAAAATAGAATTATCCGTTCGGTTGTGTTTTGAAAGGCTGGTGTTCGATGTCGAACCAAAGACATGAATATTTGTCGCTTTTATTCGGTGCTATGCAGTTCGTGCAGGGTCGGTTTACTATCGTTTACAGTTTAAAAGATTTAGGGGGATGTTTCGTTAATCTTAATATCGGCCAATATAGCAAATGGTAGTAAGGTTATTATTATTATTATTATTATTATTATTATTATTATTATTATTATTATTATTATTATTATTATTATTATTATTATTACTGGGTTTATAAATCCTTCCCGAAGCCAGTCGTGCATTCCTTTGGAAATGTACGGGCATTTGACTTCTTCAGTAGGTCTAATTCAACCGTCAGATTACCTAGCAATACCAAATGGTAATTTGGTATTGCTAGGTAATTTTGGGATAAATTGTGACCATGGGATGGTACCACACAACCTGGTTGTTCTTGATCAAGGTTTTTACACTGGTAAAACCCTTTCATTGTTGAATGTTTTAAAATCTTACAAATTACGTGGTGTGGGAGGGGGTGTCGTCGCCGGAGAATGTTAGGAAATTGAATTCTCAAAAGTCAGTCATGAGGTCTTAAAGGGACTGACTATGACGGTGCCATTTCATTTTCTGATGTGTTACCTCATTTACTTATAAGTCAATAAACCGACGAACATAATTAAAATGAATAGTGCAGCAAACCTCTCTTTCTCTCTTCTCTAGACCCCAGCCGTTGGAAAGTCTTCTTATGATACAAATTTGTCCTTTCATTACTTATGTCTACTTTCACTTTCAGAAGTTGCGCCTCTCTCTCTCTCTCTCTCTCTCTCTCTGAGTGTGTGTACTCTTCTCTAGACTGTTTGCGTGCAAACATGACGTAATGCAGGCAATATGGCCTGTTGTTTGTTCGGCAGATCCTGCGGTGTATGCCTCTCCTCCCGAGATTAAATGACCCCGAATTTCTGAGAAATTTAGTTGGAGAACGACGCTTGGTCTGTCATAAAACTGAGTTTTCCACTCGTTATTATTATTATTATTTCACCTGAAAATTGATAAGTAAAAAAATATGCACAGCATATTATATAAGTACGTCAACACACTTGAAAAACCATTAAAAGATCAAAGATGGCATATGGCAAGTTCTTATGAGTTTTGTGATTTCTAAGTTTTGCTGTGCATGAACATTCGCTACAGAATGTATATTTCAAGTTTTTATCATTATTTTTTATATTGTGTAGATTAATTAGTTCTCGAAATGACTCTATCATGCAAGGGAAGTTTATCCTTTCATTTCCATTATTTCTAGATGATTTATGTTCCGATAGATAAGCGAAGCATTTGATTGGGAGAGTATTAGAATAAATATTTCTTGCTGTTAATGCTAACAGCGTGAGGATTATCGTGTATAACCTATGTAGACATATATGTGTATATATATTAATATATATATAATATAATATTAATATATAATATATTTATATATATATAATTCTATATTTTATATATATATAATGTGGTGGGTGTGTGTGTGTGTGGTATACGTGTGTACTATATATATATATGTGTGTGTGCCGTTTTATTTAATTTTATTTCAATTATTTATACACATTCATCTTAAGGGTATGAAAGTTTACTTGAATAAGTGGTAAGTTGTCGTGAATTTTTTTTTTTTTTTTTCCTTGACGAACTGGACGCGGTAAGTTTGACTCTCTGTCGCCAAGCGAAAATTGCAACAGTTCAAGTGGATAACCTTTGGATTTCTTTTGAATTTTCGTCCAAATAAGGAGGAATGGCCCCTCTCGGCCCCTCTCTCTTCTTCCTCTCTCCTCTTCTCTCTCTCTCTCTCTCTCTTCTCTTTCTCTCCTCCTCTCTCCTCTCCTCTCGAGTAACTCAAAAAAAAGATAAAATAGAAGTACTTAGAAGAACTAACCCAAATTTGAAAAAGAAAATAGAATATAATGAATATAAGTGAAACGCCTGGTAATTCCCAAGAAGACTGGGAAATGGATGATCAAATAAAAGGGGTTCCAAAAAACTTATAGGATTGCAAGGATAGACAAAAAATAGGAATTCAAGGGGAAACCCGCCAAATATATGGGAAAGACAAAAAACAAGGAAAAATTATATGAGAAATATAGTAAACTCCAGAATGTTGAACTAATAGCGGGTAGAATTTTGAATTCTGAAAGAAAAATTAATGAACATAGTAAATTACTAGACCTCCTAATACTTAAAGAAAAGTTTGACTTAAATAATAGAAAAAATTGGATGATATATGTAGAAATCACCAAGGACTGGACTATTCTCCCTATCTGGAGAACCTTCAACTTTCCTTTCGTAGACTGGAAAGAACGGAAATAGGAAGAGTTGTGGATGTACTTATTAACATATAAAAAAGAGAGTAATAAGTAGTGCAGTAAGATAAGACGGCAAATTCGAAAAAAGCTATTAGATATGCTACTAGAATACAACAGTTCAACAAATAAATCACCTGCCAACAAGAAAGGAAAATACTTTAGACCTAGTATTTGTGAACGAGATGAATTATGTTAAAGAAAATAATAGTTTTAAATGGCATGGAAGTAGTTTCAGACGCCAGAATTGTCATAGAATTAATTTAACAGTCCATTCCAAACACAAGTGAAAAAGCAGAGATATAAGCAAAAATGAAATAACAAAAAGTGGAAGGATTATTGGAAAAATACAACTTTCTATCCCCCCTTTTTAAAAACAATAAAAAAAAAAAAAAATTATAAAAATGGGTCAGAAATTAAATGGAAGGGAATTAAACAAAAGATTGGGGATTAATATTTTCGTAAGTGAATGACATAAAGGTAAATACGGGAAGGGATATTATATAAAATATTAGGAGAAAATAGTGGATAAATATATACCGAAGAAGAAAAGTAAAATCATAGTCATGCAATACCCAAGAGACAGAAGGGATCTTGTTCCAGAAAAATCAGAAAAGTGGAAAAAAGGTCTAAGCAAAAAAAAAAAAAAAATGCATGGAAAGTTATAAGAACTAAAAAGTAAGATGTTAGAAAATGCCAAGAACAAAAAATTATAACAATTGCCCCAAAAGAAAATGAAAAACGGGACTTTGGAAGGACAAAAAAAACCCTTATTAAATATCAAGCAAAATCCCAAAACATTATTTACTCATATGCGAAGAAGATGAATAAAAAGAAGGAATAGACCAAATAGGCCCTCTAAAGAATTTGAAGGGAGATTAACGAATGAAAAAAAGGAAATTTGCAAACATACTGGCAGAACGATAATAAGAGAGAAATTCACCCCTAGAAATAGATAATGCAAGATAATGATATAGACAAGTAAGGGATGAAAAATAGTGGAATATTTTAGCTGACATAGATATTAATTGAAAGCGTGATATTGTGCAGGCTATTAAATGAAAATTAAAAATGGAGCTGCTGCAGGGCCTTGATGAGGAATTCCTGCTATTTTGTTAAAGAAAGGAAAGGTAGTTTCATTCTATTCGGCAAAAGGCCACTTGCCAATATTATTAAGACAAAGTGTTAGATACAGGCAAAGATTTATGATGAGCACCACAAAATTAGCATATATTACCCCTACTTTCAAAAGTGGATTCAAAGACTAGAGGCAAGTAAATTTATAGGGGGGGGGCCGGCGCCCCCCCCCATGAGGTCTAACATCACAATATTATGAAAGTGTAATGAAAGGGTAATGGAAGAAAAATAATTATGAAAACAATTTAATAAAAAATAATTTGTTTAATAAAGGACAACATGGTTTTCGTAACCCGAAAAAGTACACAAACGCCCAACTGTTAGTCCACCCGTGGAGAAACATATTTCAAAAATTATTGAAAACGCGGAAATGAAAACCAGATGTGGTTTATTTAGACTTTTGCAAAAGGCTTTTTGATAAAGTTAGACCATAATAATAATTTAGGTCAGAAGAAAATTAGAAAAACACAATATCGTGGATAAAGGTAGGAACGATTGGTTAAAAAGAATTTTTACAACAACAGAAAACACGATTAGTTATTGCAAACGACGAGAAAATCGGATGCAAGCCAAGGTAAGGATCCGGTGCTGCCGCCAAGGTACGGTGTTTAGCCTGCAATACTGTTTGTTAGTTATTGATTTGAAGACCCAGAGACAATAATGTTAAGCGGATTCGGTAGTGAGTAGTTTCGGCAGATGACACAAGAATAAGATAGAGAAAGTTACTTGTGATTGAAGATAAGGAACGCTTTTTTTCCCCCTTTTTTTTAAACAAAGAAAAAGACCCCCTTTTAAAAAACAAAAAAAAAAAGGGTATTGATTTGGGCAGAGGTAAATAGGGATGGGTAATTTAACTCTGATAAATTTGAATCAATAAATTTATGGAGACAGAGAAAGGGAAAAAAGCTATATGCATATAAGGGACCTAATAATGAGACAATTCACAAAATAAGGAAGCAGTTAAAGAACCTTGGTGTGATGATGAATAGGAACATGTTATGCAATGATCGAAATAGCAACCTCTGGTTGGCAAAATGTAAAGGCAAAAAATGGGAATGTTTGTTTACGGCACTTCAAAACAAGAAAAAAGCTGAAACACATGATTATGCCTTTTATAAAAACATAATGTTCGTAGTCCCACTTGAATATTGCAATATGATATGGTACCCCACACTATCAAAAGGATATTGCACAAAATAGAGGAGTGTACAAAGGTCCTTTTACAGCTAGAATAGAAGAAGTTTAAAGGGACGCCTTGGACTACTGGGAAAGACTACAATTCTTTTAAAATTATATAGTCGAGAAAGGAAAGGAAAGAGAACGCTAACATGATAAATTCAGGCATGGCAACAGATAGAAGGAATAGCAGAAAATAAAAATCATGGAAACTAAAAATTATCAGAAAGAGCAAGCAGAGGTAGATTAAATAAGTGCCCATAAAACTATACCAGGAAAAATAAGGAAAGCACAAGCAGAAACATTATCCACTACGCATCCAGCATCCGATAATGCCAGCGTCTATTTTCAATAGCGTTGCCAAGGCTTCATCTTGGAGGTAATATATTCAGGAGTTGGAGCGTAGATGTTGTTTTAAGAATTCAAGCTCGACAAATATCTAAACTGCATCCCCAGGACCATCCAAGATTGGAAGAAATGCCAAAATATTACCGGAAGATGTACTAAGCAACTCTTCTGGTAGACATTAGAGGTGCCTCACACTGAGGGAACCTGGGAGGGCAACCCGAACAAGATGTCAAGGTCTGTAAGGTCTGTAAGGTCTCATGAACGTATGAATCTTCTCATCATTTCTTTTACGTAGGACAATTAAAAATATACTATCCATTGTCCTTGTTTGACAATGAATTTTTATTTGGTTTGCATGAAGCTTGCGATCAAGAGAAAAAAGTGCCTTGGAAATTCTAGTAATTACTCCTGTAATTAAAGCTTGGAAGTGGGAAATCATTGTTCGACTGCAATATATGTATATATATATATATATAATAGTTAATATATATAATAATATATTATATATATATATATATATATATATTAATTATATATATGACGAAAGCGGGTTGAATCACCTTGGTCCTTTCATTTTCAACCTTTAATTGATCTATTTACTTACATATTTGTCAGCGTGCTGTTTTGGTGGAAAAAAAACTTATTTGATTATTATAAATATATATATATATATATATATATAAATTAATATATATATATATTATATAATATATTAATAATATTAATACAAGACAGAGAGGAAGAGAAGGAGAGGAGGAGGAGAGATTTTATGAATATATATGATTGGTATCGCCTCAGTTGGGTGAGGATTATCTTGTCGATTGAACACTCCCGGTAGTTTTTTCTCTCTCTTTCCCCTTTCCTTCTGTCGACCCTACCTCCCACCATCTCATTTCTGTTCCCTCCTCCTTGTCAGGTCCAGGAATCGAACTCGGATGCCTCAGCTTGTGAGCTGAGCCGTTTATCACAGCGCAAGAGAGAGAGAGAGAGAGAGAGAGAATTTTTAATTGCCTCTCAAGATATTCTAAGTAACAGCAGAGAGAGAAAGAGAAGGAGGGCTCATATTTAGATGTATATTGGAAACAGAGCAGCTTGAGTTGCAGTTCGTCCCCAGGAATTAATTATAACTTAATGGAATCAAGCGTCATTCCATTTATTATTTCCATTTGTTAATTTATGAGTTTGTCTAATTTAGAACGGTAGGAAATGAATGATCATTTCCCCATTGCTCATACTCATTCAAAGGAAGGCTTTCTTGCTTGTTTGAATTGTTGTCCTTGTGCCCTTGAATTGTGCAGTAGGCTACAATAATACCCCTTCCCCCTCCCTCCATTAGCCTGGCAGCAGATTTACCATTGTGCCCCGAGCTAACAGAAAAATCGCTGTTTCCTCTTTTCTCGATTTCAAACGTATTTCTAGTAAATCATGTGCAGTGCTGACGCCTTGCTTTGTAGGAGTAGCTCGACCCGGGGTTATTAGGTGTTAAGACTTTAACCTTGTATATAATATTATTTTGTACATATTTATAAAACTTTTAATGACCATGCATACCACACGCACACCCATATATATATATATATATATATATATATATATATATATATATATATGGGTGTGTTTGTGTGTGGGTGTTTGCGTGGTTGCTATGTATGTATGCATGCATGTGTTCGTTCATGTTGAGTGTATGATATAAAGAAGTTACCAGATGGGTAAATAGAAAATAGATAACTGTGTACCCTTCTTTACCTGCCTCTTCTTCGTGCAACGTTCGCTTATGATTCTTGGCGTCACTTTCGAAATAAGTCAAAGAGGTCGTGAAGCTCCTAGGACCTACTTTTTTTTGGGGGGGGGCCGGGGGGGGTGACAGTGGAAAAATCATTATGCCTGGATGTACCCATGTGCGAGCGCGCATGTGTGTGTTTCAGAGATGAGCCGGTATTTCATTTCCTCGTGTGTCATGTTGCGAGAACTTCCGCGTCCTGTTACGTGTTTTTTAGCCACCCTTGAAAGTTTAATTTCTTTTCGGAAAGTAACGAACGTCCCTCTCTCTCTCTCTCTCTCTCTCTCTCTCTCTCTCTCTCTCTCTCTCTGACATGGTAGGATGTAATATTTCCCTGGTGTCCTTATTGCTTTGATTCCTTCCCGCCTTTTGAATTCGAACAAGAACAAGAACTCAAGTCCTGCATGATCGCCCCAGGATTTCTTCCTGAAAATGAGGATAGAAGAGACTACGGGAGTATGGTAGAAGAAGCGCTGACATCCGTGACTCCCTTCCCTTCCTCTCCCTACCTGCCCACTGAATTCCCCGAATGTCTCATAAATTTGTATCGAAAAGTTACATGGATTGTCGATGGGTGTTTTCCAGAAAGTAATTCCACCTAACGACCTCCCGTTCTCTTCCGCCTCGACACTTTTCAGCTCCATTCTGGAGTCCTTTTTCCTCAGTTCCAAAAACAAACGACTATCTGGAGTGGCAGTAAATCGGACCCTAGCAAAAAGAGATGCGTAGAGAATTTCTGTGTACATTATCACCTGTGCAGATGCACACACTTCATATAGTAATGTTAGAGTGTAGGAACGAGTGCTTCTGTAATAATGTGTTCTTATAACGACTTTCTGAAGGCGGTTTATCTGATAATGCACGCGTGCTCGGCATCAGAAGCTAAGTGCTCTTTTTCTAGTTTATGGGTTTATATGAAAATTATCAAAGTACATTCGTGAGTACTAGTTTATCAATACCGCATGTGTACAGTATTTTATTTTATCAAATGTTAACGGCTGGAAATGATTACCGGACCAAGAGAGTATCTATGAAGAACTTTTATATCCATAATGATAATTCCCACCCACGACGTTCAGCCTGTCCTTATTGAAGCCTTACCCTTCTTCCCCACCTTACGCTTTCCCCCACCCTTCTATCCTTCGGCAAATCAACTAGACAAGGCCTCCTTGTCGCATCGTTTTATCACAAAAAGTGAAAGAGACACGTTAGACACAATTAGGAGTCGAGCGAGACTCTTGGATCACTCGCCAAACCTCGCTTGTCGCTGGTTTCATGTTTTAGCCTTGAGCGGTGCTTGTGTCCTTCCTACTCCCTTCGTCTCTTCTGTCTGTTTTTCGCCTTTGACCTGTCTTTATATGATTGCTATTGTCCGTTATAAAATAGTTGATTTATATAGTGGTACTTATTGCCCTACCTACATTCCATGCCAGCGGTCTGTTTCCCCAGATTGCATCTTCCTTATCCTTTTCTGATTGCTAATGGCTTATCGTACTCTTTCGTTTCTAGTTGATTGTTATTTTTTGTTGTTCGGACTTGTTTGTCCCCACCGCCGTATTTTCTCTCGCTTGTCACCGACAAGCGTGGCCCTGCTTGGTGGCGCCTTCGTCTCAGGGAATGTTGGAGGCCTCGTTCTCATCTCCTCGTGTTTTCCTTTGGTTCTCTCATGCAACCGTTTTCTCCTGGAAAAGCCGTTCTTTATTATTATTATTATTATTATTATTATTATTATTATTATTAATGTCATTTGGGTCATGTGAAATTCTTGTAGGTCCTGCCTTTGATACCATATTGGCCTTTCCGCTGTTTTCTTTCGTGATGTGGGTTCGTAATTATTAGTAACTAGCTGTACCCGGCCACCCGTTGCTGTGGCTCAGTCTGGTTAAATGGAAAAGAAAGAAAAGAGATCTCTCTTTCTCTCTCTAACCATCACTGTCTCTTTCCCTCTTTCTTCTCACTAATACCAACTCTCTCTCTCTCTCTCTCTCTCTCTCTCTCTCTCTCTCTCTCTCTCCCTCCTCCTCCTCCTCCTCCTCCTCCTCCCAAACAACCGCTCTTCTCTCTCTCTCTCCCTCTCACTCACTTTTTGCATCTTTCTCCCACCTAACACCCCCTCTACTCTCGCTCTCTCTCTTCCTCTCCCTCTCACTCCTTTCTCTTACTCTTTCTTTCTCTCTCCAACAATCATTGTCTCTTTCCCTCGTTCTTCTCACTAATACCAACTCTCTCTCTCTCTCTCTGACTTTCTTTCCTCTTTCTTCTCCCTAACACCCCGTTTACTCTCTCTCTCTCACTTCTCCCTCTCATTCTCTCTCGGTCAACCCCCTTCTCAATTATGTATGATAAATTCGTAAAGTAACTAAGTCTCCGGGCAGAACCAGCTCCGTTTCAGGGAATCCCTTCTCACCCCCACTTCCTTCGAAGGGGGGGAAGGTAGGACGAAACCCCATTAGAAAAACGCGCGTATTCGAATGCAACGTTGTGTCAAAATTTCAAAGCAATCGGTGAAGAACTTTTGGAGCTTTAAGGTTTTGAACAAACGAACAGTTACATTTTTATTTATAAAGATAATAGTCGAAATCTATCAAGATAAAACCCCGTTATGTACACGCGTACACACACACTAACACACACACACGTACACACGTGTGGTCAACACTAGGTTTCTCTTTAAATGCTGTATAATTCCCTGTATTTTAGCAAGAGGTTTTTCCAAATACTATTTTCTTGGAATTTTAGAGTGACTTTTTAAAATAATTACAATCATTATCATCAGTATTATATAATCCCTGTTAGTATTAGTAACTGTATTATATAGTAGCAGCGATATTATTAGTATTTTATTAACGTGTTTATTGACATACGTACAACAAAAAATTATACCGTTCCAGTCCTTACATCCAATGATCACCTTTTATTGATTCTGTCGACAACGAAAGCGCCATGAAGACTTTGATCTCAGGTGCCGTTAGTGATTTATTTGTTTGTTTGCGTTCCTTGTGTTGGAAAAGTCAAGGCCCCCTTAAAGAGATGGGCTATGAGTAGCAACATACCAGCAGACGCCACACTAAAGGGGAACACTATTTGAAGGCTATGTTGCTGGGAAAATCAGTGGTCTAATGTGTCCCCAGGAATGTGAACGGCCTGGACGTACAACAGGAAGTTGAAGTGACCGAGTGTACTCTTCAGGTAGAACTTCTACCATGGAAGAGACGACTTTTTCCGGAAAATTCAAGAAGCAAATTGATCCCCG
>NC_087218.1:58001657-58014157 GCF_015104395.2 Macrobrachium nipponense | reverse complement strand
AGTAAAAGGCAAGTTATCCATATATGTTTATGTATAACAATAGACTACGTTTGATTTAAACTCCACGTTTAGAGTTGCTGTCATCCAGCCAGGGGCCAGCCTTTCATACCAATGCTTAATACATGTGTAAACAGAATTTGAAGTCATGGACTCGAGCCGTGGGACGGTACGCGAACATCGCTGCCGGTAAATTAGCTTTTGTAATAGAGTCCTCAGGGACACTCGGGCGATTAACTGGAAAGTCGTCGGCTTTCACTTTGATCTTTTCATAGGTCGCGAAAGCGGCAATGATTACCATTCTTCTTTTTTTATGAATTTCAGCCCTCCAGGAAACCAAGTGGGGACAAAATGAATCATGTTAAAATGCATATCATTACAATCCTTACGTTCTTTCGAATCCTGCTATTTCATATTTTTGTATTTCTCACTTTTATATAGGCCTAAGAAACTTAAAGTACAATAGCAGTCGTTTTATTTCATTGATTATTGATTATTATTTATTATTATTAGTTACATTAATTTTAATTAATTAATTAAGAATAAAAAACAAAATGAATAACTAATAATCATAAATAATAATACCAATAATAAGAATTAATTAATTAATTAATTAATAAATAATCAATCATAATTAATATTATTATTATTATTCATTATGATAAAATAAATAATAATATAATAATAATAATAATAATAATAATAATATTATTATTAATTATTTTATTATTATTATTATTTAATTTATTATTAATTATGTATTATTATTATTTAATTATTTATTATTATTAGTAATTAATTATTATTATAGTAATAAGTAGTAGTAGTAGTAGTAGTAGTATATTTAAGTAGTAATCGTAGTAGTAGTATTAGAAATTGAAAACTATTCATATGGAACAAGCGCACAGGGGCCACTGACTTGAAATTCCAGCTCCCAAAGAATATGGTGTTCATTAGGAAGAGTTAAGAGGAGGTATAGGGAAACATATAAAGAAGGGGTCAGACTTATTAAAAAATATAAAATAAAGATAAAGATTGTTAAAATGCATAGTATTAGGGTAGTAATCCATTGCAATCTTCGTTTGAACTTCTTAAGTTCCAATTGCACGACATCCTCAGGGCGGCAGTTCCACAGTCCAACACTGAGAGGAATAAAGAACCTCTACTTCTCGTATAAAAGATGTCTACTCTATAAACATGACATTCAGTAGGTGAATCATGCATTGTGGAGACAAGTTAGAGGAAGACTACATGAAATTAGGAGTAAATATCTAAATTATAGCATTCTGGTAAGGAAAAGAAAATTGTCATCTGTGTCAACTGGAGAAGATTCTCCAGAATTTTAATTCAAATAGGGTTAAGAAAATTCCGGGGACTGAGCTCGTGCAGGCCACCATATATAGACACGATTCGTTTCAAGACCTTGGTTATATGTCTAGTTGAATTTTGGGGGGAATTCAAGTCAACGGCATCGTGAGCGCTTTAAAAATGGCCGAACTGAGCCGTTCAAATGTACGCCCATATTATCTTTGGTTGGGTGTTAACTACCAAGGTTTCATTTCACACGATGAGTCACTATGGACTTGCTTCTTGACGGCTGACGGATACGCCTGTAATACCCCCCATGTCCAAATGCGTGTGTGTGTGTGTGAGTGCGCGCGCGCGGGTTGGTATTTTAGTGTATTTCAAGTGTGGGTGTATATATGTGACCTTCATCTTATTTAGTACTAAAAAGTTCTTTGGAAATTATTACAACCTGAGCATGAACGGATTTCGTGTGGCTCCAGGTTGAGACCACTACAGTCGTGTGAAAGCCAGGTACTAATTCAAAGCTGAGATCAGTAGTCACAGTGTGTTTTAAGAGAGCTTACAAATCTACCATTGTTCGACCTGGCGTCGAAAAGATAGATAGATAGATGGATAGATAGATAGATAGATAGACTAACCACACAATGACAATACTTCCATAATTACAAAAGATTCAAAGTTATAATATTTTCATATCTTACGAAAGGTATTATTTTGGTCCAGTTAATATTGCAGTATATCTCACAAAGCGATTTTGTAAAACTGGGAAGCACTACAGAAAATAGAATATAAAGTCGACAACATTCAGTGCCATAATTAATAATGGAATAAATAAGATACACACCTGCGCATGAAATCCAAGACAACAGTGAGCTAACATGAACTGTCATATAAACGTGCGCCACATCCTCCCGATACTTTTGACTTAGTCATGCGTGATTTTGTATACCTCATTATAACCTGACATTTCATGGACCAAGCTGCTGACACTTCGAAAACCAAACTGGTTTCGTAGGTATCATAGGAGAAATGTACCAACCATGCCACTGGGATTTTATATATACATATATATATATATATTATATATATACATATACTATACATACATTATATATATATATATATATATATATATATATATATATATATATGTAAAATCAGTGCACATCTGTGTATACATAAGTAGAAGCAGAGTGAGAGATTACGGATTTTATTTCTTTTCTTGACACCTAATCATTGCAGAAATCCCCGTTATTAGTTATTACGCAGTTTCCTCTCAGAAATAGTGTTCTTAATTAGGGTAATTGTGTCACACGGATTATAATAATGATTCTCCTTGATTACCACCCGAGTAATGAATAGCTTTAGCAATCAACCTTTATATAGAGTGATTAATTTTAGGACACGGAGACAAGTTTCTTGTTACTTAAACATTTTATTCTTAGGGAGGACTTGGTACAAAAAAAAAATCCGCTTTAAAAAAACGAGAGAGAGAGAGAGAGAGAGAGAGAGAGAGAGAGAGAGAGAGAGAGAGCGTGTGCCATATACTAAACTCCCAACAGCGAAGTAAATTGCTGCTAAATTCCCTGGGGCCTGCAGCTTTAAGCCGCTGGGATGAGCGTTGTATCTCTCTCTCTCTCTCTCTCTCTCTCTCTCTCTCTCTCTCTCTGCGCGTGCGAAGCGATAATAATGCACCGATGTACAATTTCGCTTTTGAAAACGTCCCCCTCTCCCGTTCATCTCCCTCACTTCCACCAATACCAGTATGTATTGTGGCCCTCCCTTTCGTGCCCCTCTTAAGCAAGTATTGACGTCAAACGCTTCAGTGTCAAAACGTCGACTTCTGCTTCTCTGATGTGGATCTTCAAGATGCAGAAGAGACTATGCTTCTACTGCCAATTGGTCACCTTTTAGGACGTGGCTCTTGGGATACTGTTACACAACCTGTATATATGAAGTTAGAGAACTCAAAATGGAGACTGATAGGGAAAGAAAGCAGATATATTTGCTTTTTTTTATGTCACAGATAACAAGATAAGACTCAATTCTTGGCAGGATGAGTGAAAGCTGAAGACTACGACTATTTAATGGTTATCCTATGTGTATGGAGAACTTAAATCTTTGGATATTTTTTTTTTTCTTTTTCAATACTTCGTGTGAAGTATAAACAAGAATAAGAATGTTACTCAAGAAATGAGAAGGCAGTAGCTCAGCAAACTATTTGAATTAATGGCATACCCTCTTGGTGGCGACTCATTATGCACGAAGACTAATCATTCTGATGAATACGGTTGCTGGTTACTGAGAAAATGTCTTTAAATACACGACTTGGCTTCCGGATATCCAGTTAAGGTCAATTGTTAGTCTATATATAATTTACTTTCTGGATTTTAAATACTAACGTACAAGTTCAGTTGATATAATTCATATCTATGGCTTCAAACTATATTAGCTGTTCACTTGGCACAATAGAAAAATGGATAAACTGGTAGCTTCACAAATGAGCTTTTTCAATTCTTATTTATCAAATACTTTTCATATAACTGTTTTCACTGTTGATAAGAGACTACCCTGTTGACATTATATAAAGATATGGAATGAGGAACTACTAGATTATATTCTTAAAAAAAACTAGAATTTTATTTTTGAATATTCATTTGTGGAGAATTGAGAGTAAATCAAATCGTTAATGAAATCACTTCTCTGTTAACAAGATGTCCCCATGGTGTCACCGTTGTTGTTTGGGATTAAGCTGGCCTTGTGCCAGCACGGGCTCTTGCTCGTAGAGCAGCCCGTAGATGGTGTCACCGCAGCGCTTCGCCCTTTCCAGCAAAGGCTGCCGACGGAAAGGTACAATCTTCTGGTCTCGAGGAAGCCTATATGTGTTTGTTTGTATGGCGTTTTTACGTTGCATGGAACCAGTGGTTATTCAGCAACGGGACCAACGGCTTTACGTGACTTCCGAACCACGTCGAGAGTGAACTTCTATCGCCAGAAATACACATCTCTCACTCCTCAGTGGAATGGCCGAGAATCGAACCCGCGACCACCGAGGTGAGAAGCAAACACCAAACCAACCACGCCACTGAGGCGCTTGAAGCCTATATATGGATGAGTTTGTTAGCCCACACCGTTTTTCTTGACCCAAGCAAACTCCGGTACTCATTTACAGCAAGGGGGGGGGGGGGGGGGGGGGGGGGGGGGGGGGGGGGGACTTGAGACCGATAGTCTGGGAGCGAACTCTGTCCCAGCAATTTCTTGTTGAACATTGTACCACTCACTCATGCAGTAAATAAAATAAAACGGTCTCTCGATCGTCTCCATTTGGGCTAAATAAATGTCCTGCAGACATGAAGATATCAAACGGAACTTGAATTGACATAGCATCATAAACTTGATTGAGAACATGCACGAATCACTTTGCGGTTGAGAGTTACCAGAAAGAGAAATACAATTAAAGAATGTTTTCTATATCGTTGATTAAGTATTATACTTTATGCTTCACTCAACTTGGGTAAGGACTCCAATGACGCGGCATCTTCATCAGCCTCTATTTCACAAAATTTTCGAATATAAATCCCTTCTCTGTTTCCGAATGCTACGCAAATCCTATTCCAGTTCTTCGTTCAAGTTCCAAAGCTCTATTTCAGTTCGTGGTTACCACCTCAGTTAGCTCCAGCTGCAAATTCCAGTTCCTGTACTTGATGGCAATTTCAGTTTTAGATTTCTATCGCTTTTCCGAGGATTATTTGCCTTTTCCCATCATCACGTGTGTCATACTCCCTTTAAAAAGTTTGGATTTCGAAACTACTCCTTCCCCTGTAGGTACCGCCTCACCTTCTCTCCCCGGGCGGTGGTCAGTGACGTCATTGTTTATTTTAGCTGCTGTTTTTGGATTATTCTAGGCCTGTCCTCCCACCGACGTCGACAATTCAGAGACTTTCTTTGGAAGTGCTCGTCATTGTGATAACGTCATGAGAGTAATGTTATGGCTAAAGTATTCTCTCTCTCTCTCTCTCTCTCTCTCTCTCTCTCTCTCTCTCTCTCTCTCTCTCTCTCTCTTTCATGTCACTTTCATACAAACCTCGTTTTCATCTGTGTCCTGTTCAAAGTAAACAGGCTGCCAGATGCTGGGTAATTTGCTTGTTACTTTATTCTTTTCGCTTATGTTCCAAGTTTTTTGCAGATATTAAGTCCCCAAAACTTTGTTACTCAAAAAAGCGTCTCAACAAAGGGGAGAAAGTCGGTTCATTATAAAGACAAAAATGTGACATGGGAATTGTCGTCTGCTTTAAAATGTGAATCGGAGAATATACGAAGAACTTGGATGGTAGTTTCAATCTAAGTCGTTGTGCTTAACATGGCAGGATTGATCTATTCTCTAGTGAGGAGCGTCATCGTGAGAATGATAACTGTAAGTTGTCCCTAGCAGGATTCGAACCGTTGGCTGGTTTAGAAATAACCATAGACTCTCAATGTCTGTCATTCCTAAACCAGACGTCAGTTCGAATCCTGCAGGGGACGGAGAACCTTTCAATTATAATTCCTCGTTGGGTGTATGTTATTCCTAAGGTTTAATGAACTGGATATTAAACGGTATTTGTGGCGTAATATTTGTGAATAAAAAGTAGTGTATATATATATAAAACAAAATATAATGTCTGTGTGTGTGCCAGGTGGTTATTTCAAATACATACGCATCTAGTAACTTAAAACCAATAAATGGTTCTAGCTCTAATGAATGTATCTGAATTCAACAGATATACTACTGTACGTATGTATTGGCGAAATTCCTCTGGTATACGTCGTCATGGTCAGGTGGATAATATCACCTAATTTAGATGTGAGAATGCCGGTCCAAATCCTTTCACGGCGTCAGAATTCCTTCCTTTGGATCTTCGTCTTTTTAGGGCAGAGGTATCTTAAGTAATGGGAAGAAATCGAGAGATTGAGAGAGCATTACGGTTGCGTAGCTGGTCAAAAAAAAAAAAGTTACCCGTAAAATCTATTTACATATTGAGAACTTAAAAGTTAAACTATGGTTATGGTAACATGATCTCATCTCTGAGCACAGTGATGTTGGCAGAATGAAGACAGGTACTTCCTACAACAGAAGTGCAGCACGTGTCAACTGTAACTGGCATTTAGGAAAAAACATACCGCAGTTTAACTTCTACCAAGGAAAATATTCTGGATGAGAGGATCCAGCTCCCCCTTGGACGGTCTTTTCAGGCATGAATGCACAGAAACTCTCCCGAGTGTTTGGAGTCATTAGGCCTTCGGTGGGTATACCCTCTTTTGGGCGCGTGGACCAGCTGTCCCAAGCGTGTGCGACTACGCCATCTGGGGACGCAGCTGTTAACCTGGAATGAGTGAAGTGGCCTCATTCCCAACAACTGTAGCCGCCCGCATTTCATGCACTCTGTCCAGAGACCAACCATGAATGAAATCGTGAATATTCAACGATGTTCGAACATCGATCGAAAAGTGTTGATGAACCAACCACAGCAGGAGAAAAACACTGCTGGTAAATAATACTAATAACTTAGTCGGACGGAAAGAATAAGACTTTTTTTTTTTTCCATTCGTGACAGAAAGGAAATATGAATAACTGTCCACAGCTGTTACTGAAAATTTGCTGTTCTGTTATCTATACGTCGGTGGAGAGAAAGGCTTTTCTCATTCATTATTTCAAGGTGTGGAACCAATACTCCATTCAAGTACGGACTCGTTGGGTCTGTAATGAGGAACAAAGTCAGTCTTGTTGGATCTGGTCATAAATAAGCCCCTTGAGTATCTAAGGGTAATAGCGACTTGCACCCAAGAAGTCTGGCTGTCAAATGTCAACTGGAAGGGCAGTTCTGGATTTGGGGTTATATCCTCTGAGGACCTACATCTACAAAAGGGGGAAAGATGGTGAATACGTATGTATGTATATATATATATATACTAATATACATATATATATATATATATATATATATTATATATATATATATATATATAGTATAGATATATATATAATATAATATATATATATATATATATATATATATATATATATATATATATATATGTATATATGTACTTTTAAAACAAAACGGTCAGAGCATCAAGTATTCTTGGTGTCTATTTTTTATTACACTGTCGCCATGGAGGAGGTGTAAAACGTCACTCATGGTTGAAGGGGTGGGAACATCACCTAATTTCTTAAGAGATGAGATTGTGTACTTTAACTCAATAGTGTTAATTCTGTGTCATCGCTCTCGGAAAATTATCCTCAGTATAAAGATCGGAGAATCGCTGTCGTCTCTTTGGAAGAGACGGAGGGGAGTGAGGGGGGAAGGAGGTAGAATTTTCGCTGTTATCTGAGGTGTAAATATGAGGGCACCTTTAACCTCCGGGAAACTTGAACTAAGATGGGTATTGAAGTCGCCAGCGCTCGATAACTCCGGGTTTCGCGGGCCAACTTTTTCGCTCCCTTGGTCGCTGTGGGTTGCTGGAGGGAAAGGGGGAGTGGAGTTCTTCCGGGAGGGAGGCCTCTTCGTTTGGCAAGAGGCGGATTTATATATATATATATATATATATATATATATATATATAATATATATATATATATATATATATATATATATATATATATGAGGTTTTATCACTCATGTATACGTGGCTATTTTATGCTATACAAATTTAGCAGTGGAGATAAGTATATAGTTCGGTTCTTAGTCCAGAATCGGAATTCGACTGGAATAAATATATACAGTCGAATGTATACACAAACACACGCAAATATATATATATATATATATATATATATATATATATATATATATATATATATATACATATATATATATATAAAACTGAATCACGAAAGTTTGAAACGTGATAAATCCATAAATAAAGGTATAAGCCACGAAGGAAAAATAAACAACAGAGTTTCTGCAAGATCTTTCGACTCGACGTCCTTTACTTAGCAGACAAACTGCTAAGTAAAGAACGTCGAGTCGAAAGATCTTGCAGAAACTCCATTGTTTATTTTTCCTTCGTGGCTTATACCTTTATTTATGTATATATATGAATGTGTGCATGTTTGTTTTTTTGAAAAATAGGAAACGAAGAGAGAGAGAGAGAGAGAGAGAGAGAGAGAGAGAGAGAGAGAGAGAGAGAGAGAGAGAGAGAGAGAGTCTAAGCTTCTCTTCTGTTGCTGCCAGTGCCATACCTTTGGTTAAGTTATTCAGGCGGCTCTAATAACTAATTATCTCCCCAACCAGCTCCCTAATGTCCTACTTAATGAATGTACCCAGTTCATTATGGTTATAAATTCTCTCCACCGGGACCTTCCTCATTCATCTTCCGTGGCCTTCATCTGTTTTTCAGTTTTTCTCGTTTCCCTTTTTTTCTTCGTCTTTTTCTGGTTCCCATTCTTTTTTATATTTCCCTATCCCTTATTATTTCCTCCATTACTTATGTTATAATCCTTTTATATTTTTGTCAGTTATAAACAGTGTCATTTTCCTTTTTTAAAATGCAAGTGATTTATTTTTCATACCGTTCAAGTGACCTAATCTGTCTTTGTCTTATCTCATATACCACATCCTTTTTTTTTCCACATTTTGCTTTTTATTTCACTATAATGGTACTCAGGTGGCAGTGTCGGATTTAAGGGGCTGCACCTGGTCACGTGCCCCGCCCTCCTTGGATATGAATAGTAGTGCATTGTTTTCTTTCGTTACATCATAATTAGCAGCAAACATTTCTTTAGTTAATAATTATTTCTACAACAACTATTACTACTTTGCATAAATATATGAATATTGATATATATGTACCATACAAGTTACATACTATATACGTAAATAACATATATATTTTACAACTAAGAGAACGAAAAGGAGGTGATGCATCTTTCAACTTTATTTTCTGCCAACGTTTCAAAGCATAGCTCCATCATCAGGCTAACATAAAAAAAGTAACAACAATTAAAATCAATACATAAGACTCAGTAAAACTGTTAATGTTGAAATATAGATATTTGAATAGTGACATAAAAGTTAAAACCAACCTAACGCCTCAAAGAAAAAAAACTGAATGACCAAAAAGGGCACCAAAAGGACGAAGAAACACCTTATGCTAAAAAGATGGAACAAGTTGTTTGATGGTTAACGATTCGAGGATATGGAGAGAGGTTTCATCAGCAGCTTGCTCAAAGATTTCAAAATTATAGGAAATCAAAGGTTGACACTTTTATGAATGTTCTCTTATGTTGGAAAACTCCTTCTTGCTCAGAGTACACCCTGCTCTATGGCTAACGTCCCGAGGAGAATCGACGCACTTCAGCATTCTTTTTGTGGTTCTGACGTCAGTTCCGAGATGACATCTCGAGCAAGAATACTTATACGCCACCAAAAAGAGATTCAGCTGTATTATGATTCCTTAGAATGAGTTCGGGATTAAGACAGCAAAAGTATTTCTTTAAATTCTACATTAATAAAGTTTAAAAATTTGTCATCATTCGTCAAAGGCAAAGAAACATAAAAATCAAGCTTAGGTACTGCAGGTGCAGGAATCTTTGGTTGAAATTTGTTATTCAAGAATTTTTTTGAGGTATTTCTCAAATGAAATGTTTGGGTAGCAGTTATCCTGAAAATATTTTGTAAAGAACCCAACCTCATTATGAGAAGAGAGCCAGTCTGAAGTAAGAGAAAACGCTCTGTTCAATAACGTAGCTATACTGTTAAGCTGAAAATTGTAAAAACATGAACTATAAACATTTTGAACCAATCCCAGTATACGTTTGCTTCCGAAAGACCGAAGTGGAGAAGTGCTGGTTGGATCTGGTGATTAAACACGACTTGGAAAGGAAGGCACTCATTGGTTTCAAGTTCTGTGGTAAATGTAATACTAGGATTAAGATTGTTAGCGAATTTTATAAGTTGTTCCGCAGCCCCTTTACTTTAAAAGAGCAGAAAAGTATCATCACGTACATAATTGGAATTATAACTTATCAACACTTTTTTTTAGTTTTTGATTCATCGTTTTATGTGAACTGTTATTCGTTTTGAAGGTTTTTTATCCTCCAGTTTTCACCTACAGTTGGATTCGTTGTCACCTTTTGCTTGTTTTGAAAAAAAAAAAAAAAAAAAAAAAAACACCTTATTTCCTTTTTTTCTATTCCATCGTGATCCCCGTTCATTTTTGAAGGCCTTATTTCGATCCTTTTGTTCATTCAGCGGATTTGAATATTATTCGTTCCTACGCAAGGTCTTTGTTCCCAAAACTTTGTTTATTCCTACCGGAGTACATACTTCGCTTTTCATATGTGAAGGCCGCCTGCTGCGCATGCGCGCTACAGCCGTGTACTGACTGAGAAAACAAAAAAGTAGCGCAGGTAGTCTTAGGCCTAGGGCATCTTGCCAAGCACGCTATTGTGATTCCGGTCGCGAATGAGTGTAGACTCATCGTATTTAGTGCGTGACAGTGAATTTGCGGCAACGTGTGTGCGCTCCTACTTTCCAGTAGATGCTGTGGCGTATGTATTTCAAAATTGCCTTTGTTTGTACCGGTAACTGTTAAGGCCCGAAGTGAGAAAATTAGCCGAGAAGAAAGTGTAACACGTGCTTGCTCTTTTATCTGAGTGCTAGAAGTTAATCAAGCTTCTTGGTTTATCAGTCATGTTCATCAGAATTTGCAACATTCGCACAGGTTGTAACGAGCATTCATTACATAAAGGGAAATTGCTCAACATAAGGTGTGTCAATATTGCATGAAAGTCATTACTCGACTAAATAATCAACAGTCCTTGTACCCTTCTTTCGTAGAAGGTGAACAGAGGCGAGCTACTGTCAGTTATTTAAGAAATTAATATAACGACCTGGTAGCAGCCAGCCATCTCTGTTCTTCGCTTACCATGTCTATAGTAAGAGTTTACAAGCTATTACCAGTAATCATTTTTGTAGGAATAGTATGCTCACACTAATTATTGTTTAAATAACATTCCTTTTGTTTCATTGCCTCATATATGTCTGTTCAGTTTTCCCGTCCCAAAAATAGCCATTTTACACACACACACACACATACGCACACACACACACACACACACACATATATATATATATATATATATATATATATATATATATATATATATATATATATATTATATATTGATACCCCCAGTTTTTCCCAATGGGTCCACTCGCTGTACACTGTGACGTACTTATTCTTGACAAATTTCACCTCTATCCTTTCTCCTGTCTCTGTCCTATTCCGTCTGATGTAATTGTTCATTCGTCTGTTTTCCTCGTTTAGTATCGGAAGTGCGCATACATACAAATTTTTGTGTGTGCATAAAGAGGGAGAATTAATAACCATGCGTTGATTGTTATGATTTATTTCTCGCCACCGAATACCCCATTCTGTATAAGTGAACATTTTGGATTAGTTGCCGAGTGCTCTTATGGGCAAAACTCTTCAATTCAAGGGAAAATCTGAGACTTAATATGAATGGATGATAGGAAAGGCAGATGATGAATGAGTGAGTTTTCTCCGTCTCTTCTGTCCCATAGTTGATCTGTCGGTACGTCTGGTCTTTCCTAAAATTGTCCTGCTTGTAATGAATTCGACTCTCGACAATTTAATTTGATGGCTGAGCTTCCGAAACTGTTAGCAGAAAATAAAATTACCGCCAAAGCATCAAATCGAAGAGCTCCCAGCAGTTCCTATGGAGTAATTGTTCCAGAAACGACTCGGAAGGTCGCCATAGCAGAACCAGAATCGAATGGCAGGGTGGAGCTAAAATAGATGAATACAGCTGTGTCAAATGTACAAAATTCACTGTATATGAATTATATTAAACTGGGATTTTGAAAGAACTCCTATATAGATTTGTCTGAGAAATTAATGTTCAAGTAGAAAAGTGCTCCTATTCATTTTTATTATCAGAAGATTAAAAAAAAAAAATCTTATATTCCTCGTAAACGTGAAATTTGACAGAGATGTATTAATCTG
Source organism: Macrobrachium nipponense (assembly GCF_015104395.2). Lineage (NCBI taxonomy): Eukaryota > Metazoa > Arthropoda > Malacostraca > Decapoda > Palaemonidae > Macrobrachium > Macrobrachium nipponense. Next base: position 58,001,842 of record NC_087218.1, on the reverse strand, counting down.
TTTTAGCTCCGCCCTGCCACCCGATTTTGGTCCTCCGATAGTAAAGTGTCAGTTACCAATGAATGGAAGGGCGCCACAGGCTAGATCTGTATCATCATAAAACAAATGCGTTGAAATTCATAAAAACCATTTTCATAAAGAAGGTACATAAATTCATATGTAACAATTTTATGTTTTCAATTATT
>NC_087218.1:57866657-57996657 GCF_015104395.2 Macrobrachium nipponense | reverse complement strand
AAGGAATGTCTCCCTCCTTTTTTCTTCTATCGTGACTTTGATTTGTTCATTTCGTTTATTTATGTTTTCTAAGAACGTGTGTATGTCTTCCCTTTCTCCCGTGTAAACGATCAGGATGTCATCCACTTATCTTACCCATCTGATGATGTTTTAAGTTCCTGTATTCAGTTTAAATAACCTCTTCCGTGTCCAACCACTACATAGTTATGTTAGTGAGGTCGGCGAAAGACTCGAACCCATAACCACTTTTTTTTTTTATGTAATTTCTTCCCCACCCCCCACCCCGCGCCCAATTAAACAAATTGGTACTGAGGGAAGCTGTCAACAGTTTTATCAAATCGTTATGATCTAGGTCAGCGGTCCCCAACCTTTTGAACTTCATGGACCACTAATGAATAATTTTAAATTTGGCAGACCACTAATGTATTTTTTTTTAAGGCAAATACATTTATATGACAATAATCAGAAAACTATTATTTTAGTAATATGAAATGCACCTATTAAATACAACGAAGTTATAGTTTAATTATTAAAAAAAAAATTACATTTTGAAGTTTGTTTAAGAATTAAACATTTTAGCGTGATATTTGTTCCTGCTTGTTTCAAATAAGTTTGTTCATTTTTAGCTCCAATTACGTTACTACAAGACGGCCAGCTGCTATTATTTGGAGACGAGATCCAAATTTTTAATGCTAAATCTAGCATTAACAATTCTAAATTGGCAACACTGGGCTCTGTCTTCTGTGCAATTTGTATCAGGGTTGCCTGAAAATGATTAGGAAAACATAAAAATTAAAATAATGTCCCAATTTTTCTGCTGACCATCAAAAGTTTTTCACGAACAACCGGTTGGCGACCGCTGATCTAGGTCACATATGTAAACCCCTTCCTCCATATTGTTTTTTTGTTTTTTTGTTTTTTTTTTTCATCCAAAGTCGCAAATTTACAATATATTACGCCAGTTTTAGATAATTGATCTATGAGTTTAAAGTTATGTTTTAGATGACACTTGTCCGGTCATTGTACGAAATTTTTCTTGAATAAATATCTCCGCCAGTTTAATCGAGGTTCTCTTGTTAATTGTATTAATGGACAAAACAATTCTGTAAGTGTTATCTCTCTCTCTCTCTCTCTCTCTCTCTCTCTCTCTCTCTCTCTCTCTCTCTCTGAACACATGATTATGCTTTATAAAACATATGTTCGTAGTCCACTTGAATATTGCAATATGATATGGTACCCACACTATCAAAAGGATATTGCACAAATAGAGAGTGTACAAAGGTCCTTTACAGCTAGAATAGAAGAAGTTAAGGACCTAGACTACTGGGGAAAGACTACAATCCTTAAAATTATATAGTCTAGAAAGGAGAAGAGAACGCTACATGATAATTCAGGCATGGAAACAGATAGAAGGAATAACAGAAAATATCATGGAACTAAAAAAATATCAGAAAGAGCAAGCAGAGGTAGATTAATAGTGCCCAAAAACTATACCAGAAAAATAAGGAAAGCACACAGGACATTAATCCACTACGCACCAGCATCGATAATGCAGCGTCTATTCAATGCGTTGCCAGCTCATCTGAGGATATCAGGAGTGAGCGTAGATGTGTTTAAGAATAAGCTCGACAAATATCTAACTGCATCCCAGACCATCCAAGATTGGAAGATGCAAAATATACCGGAAGATGTACTAGCAACTCTCTGGTAGACATTAGAGGCGCCTCACACTGAGGGACCTGGGGCAACCCGAACGAACTGTAAGGTCTGTAAGGTCTTGTAAGGTCCTCTCTCTCTCTCTCTCTCTCTCATCTCTCTCTCTCTCTCTCTATATATATATATATATATATATATATAATATATATATATATATATATATATATATACACTGGAAGGTAAAAATGGTAGGACAAAGATTGCAGAGCATCCCGAGTGAATGGAATTTGGGTCTCTGTCGCGGTGTCTAGCAATTTTATTTCGTGAATCAACTGCTAATGATAACGAAGGGTGGATTGCCATTACATTTGAATGAGACTGTTATAATTGGTATTACCTTTTACATGACTGAAGTGGGCGTCTTCTGAAATAGACGTGAAGGTTCTGTGTTCACTTCCCTGAGTGTCTTCAGATTAAGATCCTTGAAGATTTGAACCAACAGGTTTTATCACCTACGCAATTTTTTTTTTTAGCTTTGTTCGTTTTTTTTTTTTTCTAGCTTTGTCGAGACATGTTTTATCACAAATTAATTCAAATTCTGTGTGTGTGTGTTTTGTTTCTCTTGCTTTTGGTCCTCCTCTGTGTATTGGGATCCCCCTTCAATTTCTCAACGGCCTTTTCCCGCCTTCTCTCTCTCGCTCGTCCCTTCCTTATTCTGCCATCATGCGATCCCATGCACTTTCTGTAAAGTTGCAGTCCTGGATCAGTCTCATTTTACACACGCTCACTGGGGGCTAATCCTTGCCCAATCCTCGACATTTTAGTGCCCCCCAAACTCTGCTGTTACCGGAAACCGATGTCCAACATGCCATTGGTGTATTGAAGTGGGAGTGTGTTTCCGTAGATTTTTGTACTCCAATGCACACCCGAGAACTTGACATGCCAGAGAATGCAATCTAATTGCTGCTTTGCTTCTTGATCACATACACAGACTGCATATATATATATATATCTTGTAGATTTTTGTGATCTTAATTAATACAATGCATTGTCCTTGCTTTTGTGTTTTGAGAAATGTATGATTTTTAATTGTTTTGTCTTTTGTCTCTTTCCAGGTGTGTGCGACCTGGCCAGCGTCGTGACACATGTACTGAGGATGGGTGGAGGTGAGCAATACACGTGGAGGAGAAGAGAGAGGAGAGAGAGAGAGAGAGAGAGAGAGAGAGAGGAGAGGAGAAGAGGAGAGGAGGAGAGAGAGAGAGAGAGAGAGAGCGCTTGGTATAAACGATAGTTACATTGACAGACAGGCTAACTGTCGAAGGAAAAAAGCGGAAATGTAGAATAGACCAGGTAGACAGACAAATAATGAGGGGCAGAGATTCAGGCAGTAAATCGGTGTACCAAAAGTAGTCATGACTAAAGCTGATGTGTGACGCTCTGATATTGCCGTTGAACAACGTGAAAAGAGACGAGGATGAGATTGAGCCAAGAACAAAGTTCGAATAAACAGACTGTTAGGAAAGAGTATGTATAACTGAGAAATATGGAGAGAGAGAGAGAGAGAGAGAGAGAGAGAGAGAGAGACTTTGTAGTGAACAATATATAAATTCCCAGAAATATAAAGTTTGTAATGTCATCTTGATACAGTACATAGTCAAGCGAAGATGGAATTTACTGTAGAATCGATTGAAGCTTACTCATTTTAATACTGTTATGAGTTGTATAGATTTAGAAACTTATTGTAATTTTTGAAAGCCATTTTACATAAAGAAAGGTTGGAATTATCCCCCTAATTCTGTATTGCGCGATACAAGTAAGCGTTTTCTCTTTTCTAAAGTGATCTTTCGCCTCCCTGTGGGTTATCTTTACGTTTTTCCCGTACAGACTTCCTATAGTTTTATCGATGTCCTGCGGACCCTGTAAGACTGGAGATTGTCTCCCTACTTACAACAGTAATTGGCTGTCCATCACATCGGTCTCCGCAGGAGATATTTTAAAACATTATTTTTGTACACATCTTTTCTTCCTTTCAATTGTGTCCGTGCGGCCTTTTCTGTCTGAGTGTCTCTTCTTTATCTCGTTACCTTAATTATTGCTTTCTTATTCCTCGTCCTCTCCCTGGTGTCTCCTGTCCCTTTCCTTCCTCCCAGATTAATTAACTTTAACTAGTCATTGACAGGATTAGTTCTCTAAGGTGCCCTTCTGTCAAATGGAGTTAATTTTGTGGAATTGATCATTAATTAGACTGGATTATTAAACGTCGAACTCGGGGCTTAAAGTAAATTTAACCCACAATTTCTCTCTCTCTCTCTCTCTCTCTCTCTCTCTCTCTCTCCTCTCTCCTCTCTTCCTCTCTCTCCTCCCTACCTCCATCCTCCTACCTCCCCTCCTCCTCATATTTGGAGGTTTTGCATGTCAAATCAGATGCTATTAGTTCGTCTAAAGCGAAAATGGTTGAGATTTTTAGATCAAAGACTCCTTTTTTATGTATCAGCGTGTTCCTTGCGTAAGCTTTTCACCTTCCGACTTTCTCAGAACCACTGGATGAATCTCATCCAACCTTGCCTTTTGTTACGGGCTGGTGAGAAGCAAGAGCCCGTGCACGCACAAGGCTAGCTTAATCTAACGACGGAACCTTGACACAAAGTATTCTTTGGTAACGATTGAAGTATGTTTTAAAAGTGCCGACTCGTTTTCAATAGGAGATAATGGAAAACGTGAAATATGATCAGTTCGTTTGAAAATCATATTTAGAATGACAGGGGCAAAAGCAGTACTAACAGAGTTTCCATATAAATTGCAGATTCAAGTTTGTTCAAACCATGTCCTCAGCGGCCAGAAGGGGCTACAGTAATGTGCGAATCCTTATTAATGAATGTTTAGAAATTATCTCAAGTCATGTTCTCCAGAGCTAAAGGACTAGTTTGCCGTTCTGATGTACAATCACCCTTGTGTAATTATGATCCAAGTGTATTCAAACCATGCCCTGAGTAATTTTGATCCAAGTGTGTTCAAAGCATGCCCTGAGTAATTTTGATCCAAGTGTGTTCAAATCATGCCCTGAGTAATTTTGATCCAAGTGTGTTCAAACCATGCCCTGTGATCCAAGTGTGTTCAAACCATGCCCTGTGATCCAAGTGTGTTCAAATCATGCCCTGAGTAATTTTGATCCAAGTGTGTTCAAACCATGCCCTGTGATCCAAGTGTGTTCAAATCATGCCCTGAGTAATTTTGATCCAAGTGTGTTCAAACCATGCCGTGATCCAAGTGTGTTCAAACCATGCCCTGTGATCCAAGTGTGTTCAAATCATGCCCTGAGTAATTTTGATCCAAGTGTGTTCAAACCATGCCCTGTGATCCAAGTGTGTTCAAACCATGCCCATGATCCAAGTGTGTTTAAACCATGCCCTGTGATCCAAGTGTGTTCAACCCATGCCCTGTGATCCAAGTGTGTTCAAACCATGCCCTGTGATCCAGTTGTGTTCAAACCATGCCCTGTAATCCAAGTGTGCTCAAATCATACCCCCAGGGACCAAGTGAAAGCCACAGTGGGAGTTCCTGAATAAACATTGCAATCATAATATGCTCGCTAGTATACAGCAAGGTAGTAGGTGGGCCTCGTGTTTTTGTAAGTTTTGTTGTTGCTGCTGCAGAGAATGACTGAAGAAGAAATCATTTATTGTATTAGAAGGTTGACGATTTTTTCTGCAGTCTGTAACTGCAGTGGATATTTCTTTCCACTGAGGAACGTTCGAAAATTTTGTCTTGGTTTCTTCTGATGTTCGTGGGTTGTCTTTTCATTGATTACTAATTAGTGCATTAGACAATAGGGTTTTATCTCTGTAATCTACGTATGAATCCAATTCACTCACTTTGATGTGGACGCTTCAGTGTAACCCATTGCCACTTGCACGTAACTCCTCTGTGCATCTTCCAAGTCCAGCCACTGGTTGATCTTCAGAATAAAAGGAAATTAAAGCCTTTTTACATTTATTCACTGATTGCAAATCATTGCTTTACCTCATGATGTTTACTTGTAGGTTGCGTACTCTTGATAAAATCGTATAGATTTATGTATTCATTGATAAATATAGTAAAATGAGAAGGATGTCCATAGTTAATCCTGTCATTGAATGGTCGACGCGAGGATTTCAGGATTTCCTGCTTGCACAGTTGCTTGGCTTCTGAACTTTGCTGCGATGATTTGAATTCATTAGTTGGGTGAATCCACTTGGACCGAGTCTTCTTGAATGTGTTAAGTTTCAGGTACTACGTGAATCAGTAGGCCAGGAACAAAAATCGCAATTCAATAAAAACCGAAATACCTGGCTCCCTTGGGTTAAAGGGACAGGAATTCACTTTCTACCAAGTCGAAATGTGCAATTTTATTATGCTCAGCTTCACAACCGCGGATCTCGCTTTAGTAGCTGATTTAATGTCTCGTGTGCGTAAAATTGAACATAAGAGACACTAATTAAGGAATTATCTCCCAGGTTCAGTTAGCCCCCTTTCCCTGTAATGTTCTCTCTCTCTCTCTCTCTCTCTCTCTCTCTCTCTCTCTCTCTCTCTCTCTCTCTCTCTCTCTCCATATCATGGATAGACAATGTTATTAAATCAAGATTGAATGTACAAATAGTTGAGGATGAAGAAGAAGAGAAGAGGAAGAAGAAGAAGAAAAAGAAGAAGAGGAAAACGGAAGAGAAGTAAACTGAAAGACATGAAATGACAGAAGGAAAACAAAGAACAAGATAAAAGTATGGATGCAGAGATACTCATTGATACTACATATGAGGCAATAAAGCAGATACCTACGAAGAAATAAATACGATATGACAACAGAAAAGCAAATCCCGAAGAGGCTCTACCCAGATCTATACAATGACGGGAAAGAGGAAAAAATAGACAAGAAAGACAAAATCTGCAACCTTTTGAAAAGAGGGAATTGCAGATTTGGAGAAAGATGTTACTACAAACATCCTAAGATATGTCAAAACTATGAAATATATGGTAAATGTGCATACTTAGATGGATATGGGGATGATTGCAGAGATCTGCATCCAAAAATATGTAAAAAACCTAAAAGAAGGAAAAGGATGTAAGTCGGACAAAAAATGCAAATATATGCAACCATTGTAAGCCCATTGAAGCATAATCAAAATAAATAACCAACCAAGTAATAAAATCCAAACTTTTAAAAAAGCAAATGAAACAAATAAAAGAGAAGAAAATCAAGAATATCCAGGGTAAAAGAGAAAAGCAAACCACCAATGAGATATGCAGAGGTGTCAGCAAAAAATTTCAAAGCATCAGCTCCGAAATTCTACTCAAGAGATAATAACTGTATTATTATGCAAGAGGATATTGCAGAAACGGAGAAAATTGCAGATTCAGACACAAAATGAATAATTATGATGGAAAGGAAGAGCAAGATTAGGGAAAAGTTGGATTTTTTAATGTCAGAATTTCTGGAAATGAAAAAAGAACAACATACCAGAACAGGAAAGAGACATGGGAAAATCCTTATTACTACCAGTATTAAATGAAGGAGAAACACGCAAACCATCATAGTGATGAATGCGCAGGGTTTAGTTACGAGTAACTCAAAAAGAAAAATAGAGTACTTAGAAGAACTAACCCAAAATGAAAAAGAAAATAGATATAATGAATATAAGTGAAACCTGGTATTCCCAAGAGACTGGGAATGATGATCAAATAAAAGGGTTCCAAACTTATAGATCAGATAGAAAAAATAGGAATCAAGGGGGAACCGCAATATATGGGAAAGACAAAAAACAAGGAAAAAAATATATGAGAAATATAGTAACTCAGAATGTGAACTAATAGCGGTAGAATTTGAATCTGAAAAATTGATGAACATAGTAATATATAGACCTCCTAATACTAAAGAGTTTGACTTAATAATTGAAAAATTGGATGATATATGTAGAAATCACAAGGACTGGGACTATTCTTTTCCTATCTGGTGACTTCAACTTTCTTTCGTAGAATGGAAAGAACGAATAGGAGATTGTGGTTGTACTTATACATAGAAAAAAGAGAGTAATAGTAGTGCAGAAGATAAGAGGCAATTTGAAAAGCTATTAGATAATGCTACTAGAATACAACATTCATTCAACAAATAAATCACCTGCCAACAAGAAAGGAAAATACTTTTTTAGACCTAGTATTTGTGAACGAGATGAATTATGTTAAAGAAATAATAGTTTATAATGCGAATATTTCAGACCATAATGTCATAGAATTAACAGTTCATTCCAAAGCAAGTGAAAATAGAGATAAGCAAGAAATGAAAAAGTGGGAAGGATATGGAAAATACAACTTCTACAGTAAAAATATAAAATGGTCAGAAATTAATGAAGAATTAAACAAAGATTGGGATAACATTTCGTAAGTGATGACATAACGGTAAATACGGAGATATATACAAAATATTGGAGAAAATAGTGGAAAAATATACCGAAGAAGAAAAGTAAACATCATTCATGCATACCAAGAGACAGAAGGATCTTGTTCCAGAAAATCAGAAAGTGGAAAAAAGGTCTTGCAAAAGAAAAAAATGCATGGAAAGTTATAGAACTAAAAAGTAAGATAGAAAATGCAGAAACAAAAGATTATACAATCAAAAGAAAATGAAAAACGGGACTTGGAAGAAAAAACCCTATTAAATATCAAGCAAAACCCCAAGCTATTATACTCATATGCGAAGAAGATGAATAAAAGAAGAATAGAAATAGGCCCTCTGAGAATTGAAGGGAGATTAACGAATGAAAAAAAAAAAAAGGAAATTTGCAAACATACTGGCCAGAACGATATAAGAGAGAATTCACCCCTAGAAAGATAAGAAGATAATGATATAGAAGTAAGGGATGAAAATAGTGAATATTTAGCTGACAGAGATAATGAAAGCTGATATTGTGCAGGCTATTATGAAATTAAAAATGGAGCTGCTGCAGGGACCTGATGGAATTCCTGCTATTTTGTTAAAGAAAGTAGTTCATTCTATCGCAAAGCCACTTGCAATATTATTAAGACAAAGTGTAGATACAGGCAAGATTTATGATGAGCACAAATTAGCATATATTACCCCTACTTTCAAAAGTGGATCAAGACTAGAGGCAAGTAATTATAGACCTGTGAGTCTAACATCACATATTATGAAAGTGTATGAAAGGGTAATGAAGAAAAATATTATGAAATATTTAATAAAAAATAATTTGTTTAATAAAGGACAACATGGTTTCGTTACCCGGAAAAAGTACACAAACCCAACTGTTAGTCCACCGTGAGAACATATTCAAAAATATGAAAAGCGGAAATGAAACAGATGTGGTTTATTTAGACTTTGCAAAAGCTTTTGATAAAGTAGACCATAATATATTAGCGAAGAAATTAGAAACACAATATCGTGGATAAAGTAGGAAGATGGTTAAAAGAATTTTTACACAACAGAAAACAGATAGTTATTGCAAACGACGAGAAATCGGATGAAGTCAAGGTAATATCCGGTGTGCCGCAAGGTACGGTGTTAGCTGCAATACTGTTTGTTATTATGATTGAAGACAATAGACAATAATGTGAAGGATTCGGTAGTGAGTAGTTTCGCAGATGACACAAGAATAAGTAGAGAAATTACTTGTGATGAAGATAGGAACGCTCTACAAAGAGACCTTAACAAAGTATATGATTGGGCAGAGGTAAATAGGATGGTATTTAACTCTGATAAATTTGAATCATCCAACCTTGCCTTTTGTTACGGGCTGGTGAGAAGCAAGAGCCCGTGCACGCACAAGGCTGGCTTAGTCTAACGACGGAACCTTGACACAAAGTATTCTTTGGTAACGATTGAAGTATGTTTTAAAAGGGCCGACTCGTTTCCCATAGGAGATAATGGAGAACGTGAAATATGATCAGTTCGTTTGAAAATCATATTTAGAATGACAGAGGCAAAAGCAATACTAACAGATTTTCCATATAAATTGCAGATTCAAGTTGATTTAATGTCTCTTGTGCGTAAAATTGAACATAAAAGACACTAACTAAGGAATTATCTCCCAGGTTCAGTTAGCCCTCTTACCCTGTAATGTTCTCTCTCTCTCTCTCTCTCTCTCTCTTTCTCTCTCTCTCTCTCTCTCTCTCTCTCTCTCTCTCTCTCTCTCTCTCCATAGGCTTCCGTTCCGCCGCCGCAAAAGGAGAATCTTTCGGTAGATTTTATCCGTATAAATGTCATATTTGGAAAGGTAATGAATTTTCAAGATGAATTTATGCACTGGTCTGCTGCTCCATAAATTACTCGCGCGAATTATACTCATTCCCTTGAATTCCTGTTTTTAAAATCCGATCACAAGCAGGAAAGTTTTGAGGGACTGAATAATTTTCTCTCTCTCTCTCTCTCTCTCTCTCTCTCTCTCTCTCTCTCTCTCTCTCTCTCTAATGAAAATTATGATAATGTATAGCGTGTCACTGAGACAGTAATAAGTTACAGAGCAAAAATGTTTCATTATCAGAAAACTTTACCTGAGCCGAGATGATTATATCAAAAATAATGGTTGAATCTTTGAAGTTTGTTTTGTTTGTGTATTTTGGAGTACATATTTCAGATATATAGATAGGCGCATAAACAAGGAAGAGACCAATTTCAGAACCTGACGTAATTGTGGCTTTCTGATCGTTGATTTTCATGCCGTGGTTTTTTTTTTTTTCAAAATTCATGTCATGTTTTCCTTGAGGATAACAAACGGTAGTTATGATTGTTTTCTCTTCCATTAGTCAGATGTTGCCTGAAAATCTAGTCCTGCTTTGACCACGGGAAAGTGACAATATTTTAAAGGTGTAGTTATTCAGAGATGTCATCAAACGCAAGTGATTTTTTCCTCTGATGTTGAGCAGGAGAGAAAAAAACATCATCCGGATAGACTTGGGTAAAGTGGTGTTTTTGTCATGGCTAATACTGTCGGTTGTGTTTAGCCACTCCCCCACCCCCCCCCCCCCCCCCCCCCCCCCCCCCCCCCCCCCCCCCCCCCCCCCCCCCCCCCCCCCCCCCCCCCCCCCCCCCCCCCCCCCCCCCCCCCCCCCCCCCCCCACCCCCCCCCCCCCCCACCCCACAAAGATACACAAGCACTCACACGTCAGTGAAGGGGTTGGAATATATTTAAATTATTGAGAATCACTACCGAAGTATGCAGGTTGAAAGTAAACTGAGCCGTGGACTTTGTAGCGTGTTGTAATTGATGAGTGTCTTCCTCTATATCATTCGGTGCATTGTGGATTAGCGATCAGGTTTTCCAGTAGGCGAGGCTGTAAGTAAAGCGAAACTTGATTCATGGATAAGCAATGTGGGTGGGAAGTGGATATTTAAGGGGGCACCGACCGCCGAATTTTGAGGCATTATCGATTTTTAATCTAAATAAACATGTCCTGAAGAATTATTGCCAAAAAAGGGGTGGAGGTTTTTTTTATCTATTTAATTAATTTTTTTCACTCCATTTACCGCCCTGTGTGCGGCATTGACCGACAAATTGTTGCACAATGTCTTGTATGACTTTCTAGTTAAGTAGTGATTTTAACAGTTTACTTGACGACAGTGTTACATTTCTACAAACTAGAACCGAGAATTTATTTTTGTTTTTAAGGAATTGTTATTCTGGTGGAAATTTGCGTTACTCCAAAGCTATTCAACATTTGTTTTCAAATTTAAAATAAGATTAAAAGCAGTAGTAAATGCGATGTCAATCAACTTGAAGCTAAGGGGAAAAATGAGATATTCTGGTGATGAAAGAAGAAAGCAAAGCAAAAAGCAGATGCACATAGGATGTCAGAAGTGACATCAAGGTAAGAATAGAATTCGATCAACGAAAAACAGAAACAATTTGTAGAAAGAAGCGAAGCCCAGTCACCCAGTCGATTGTTAGATATCTGTTAAAAGGTTAATTGTCCTCACATGAGTGGCGCATTGCCCATTGGGCCTCAGGGTGGACTTTATACTGAACTGACAGCAGATGCCATGTTTTGTGATGTTCTAACCCGTAAGTATGGATGTGCTTTTGCTGCTCTGTAACAAGGGGTTTGGGGATTTTTGCATAGGTATCATGAAAGCAAAAAAAAGTGAGTCATGCAAATAATGCAACAATAAAAAAAATAATAAAACCAATGCTTAATCAACTGGAAGGTAACGGTAACAATCTCAGTGCTTATGACGTCTCGCAAACCATAAAACTTTAGGACTAAGTAGTATATTGCAGAGATTATATAGAGAGCGAGAGAGAGAGAGAGAGAGAGGTGAATTTTAAAAAGAAAATAGGACAGTAAACAAGTAATCGCATTGTTGGAGTACTTGTCTAATAGTTATGATGGTTTGGGCATGCAGTGATCAGTAGGCATGTGTACGTAGTTTATATTTTCTGTGATGTAGCGTGCAGCAGTTAGGGGATGAACGCACTAATGATAGCCATCTTGGTTTTCTCTGAACCCGCTCTCATCAATACTATGAGTTGATAGATAAATTTGTACTTTTGTTTGTGTACGTAATATTATTGCGTACACTGTGATGTTAAAGAGTGATTCACAGTCTTGGATTACTAATGTTCATTATAACTGTTCATGATAGACATCGTCGCCCAAACGTCACAATAAATGTATGAAATTATACCAAAGCCCTGGTAACAGGAATAAAGGCCTTTCTGTCGCCATGAGAAACACGCCGTTATGGACAACACCAAGAGGTCCTCATTTCCAAAGACTGACACCCCATTTTGGACCTGTTCAGTCATCTAGCTTTTTAGATTCGGTAGAATGCCAGGTACTACTTGGCTGTCATAGTGACGCGATCTCTCTCTCTCTCTCTCTCTCTCTCTCTCTCTCTCTCTCTCTCTCTCTCTCTCTGAGTCGGTGCATTCACCCTTTACAATGACTTCAATTCAATTATATTTTTAACCATATTTTTGTTACCGAATCGCCAAACGTTTATTTTTGTTTGCCCTTAATGTCAGAGGCCCACCTTCACAGCCGAAATGCCACCGAATGGCCTTTTCCCATTGTGGAAACTGTTCTTTAATGGTGGGTCAGCATTGCTTTGTTTTGTAATGCGTCCATTCTAAATTTAAACTGAATTACGTATGGTCTTCGAATTTAACTTATGGTGTTTGTCTCACTGTGCCTATGATTTTGCTGTCAAATATGTTTGCACGGTGTCACTTCCCAAGGAAAAATGACTTCTTGTGACTGCCAGGTGTCATGACTAAGGTGTCCTTTTATGCATGAGCCATATTGGCATGAATACATCTTATTGGCAGCAAATATAGGGTGTGGAAATTTGTTTCTACGTAACACACACACACACATATTATATATATATATAATATATATATATATATATATATATATATATATATATTGTATATATATATATTATATATATATTATATATATATATATATATTGTATGTATGTATGTATGTATGTATGTATATAGTAAATCGTTGCGTCCCTCGCCGCGTGACGCCAGGGCTTCTGTGAAGTTCTTCCACCTAGTATGTCTCTCCTGTGTTTCATATTCCGCAAATCTCCAGTCATCTCCAGCCTCCCATCTGATAGTTCTCATCCAAGTGGGTGTCGGACTTCCAATTCTCTTGTATCCACAGAAACCCAGCCGACACTCTTAGTTACTCTACCCCCCCCCCCCCCCCCAAGGGGTTGTGCAAGCGATTTGTTCATGTCATCTTTATATGGATTATTTTCAAGAAAATAATTAATTCATGACAGACATGTCGATGAAACAAAATATGAATGATGTCAATGAATATCAAGCATCCTTCATGTGTTTTTGAACACCAAATTCTTCAGTGTTATGCGTATTGTACTTATTACACTGGATTCCGTTGCCTGTGTGTTTATGGTAACAATTTTAAAAGATTTTTTTAATATGAATATTGCATGAGCCTGATGGAGTGTAAGAGGTGGATGTTAGTAGAGTTGAAGCTAACGAATAGCAATGTTCCCCCTTCAAAAATAATTTTGTATCAGAAAATGGGAGTGTAGCGAGCTGCAAGGTAGACTCTTAAGTTTCGTTTTACTTCGTAGGTGTGGTGTGGTTACAACTGTATACATCTGGTACCGATGCTCACATGAAATATTCCAAATCTAACAGCGCTTATATGATTAAGTATTCGTTTTTAAATGTTTTACTCGAAATATGTTGACCGTTAAAGAGTAGGGCACTGAAGATTCATTGCAAGAAATTATAACGAATTCTTGATCTTTTCGTTAACTCGGTGGTTCAGTCCATTCTCGCAGAAGAAAGATCTCTCGATTGCCAAGGTCCGAAGGACGCACAAGACATTGTAATCACTTTCCACCATTTCATCAATCATTATTCCTTATTATTATTATACATTGACATTTTATTATTATTATTGATTATTATTATTATTTTTATTATTATTATCATTATTATTATTATTATTATTATTATTATTATTATTATTATTATTATTTGCTTACATTATTTCAGAAAAAATATACTTTCTGAAAAATCATTGTTCATTTAATGTATCACATGTAACGGATTTGGAACAAAGGAAAAGTAAAAAAGAACATAATTTTCGTTCTCTTTAATGCCAGGAGCCATTGCGTTTCTCTCTCTCTCTCTCTCTCTCTCTCTCTCTCTCTCTCTCTCTCTCTCTCTCCTTTCCTCATTGTTGCTGGCATTTTCTCCCCAATTCCAATATTTTGGTCACAAAAGAATATAGATGTTGGCTTATGTGTTTTCCAAAGATAGTTAAATGAAATCATGGTTTTAATGGATTATTGTTTCCTAATAAAATTTAATTGTAATATTCCGACTCTCTCCTCTCTCTCTCTCTCTCTCTCTCTCTCTCTCTCTCTCAGCAGCAGACCCAGAGACAGTAGAAAGTTTAAGAAATTATCTAAAGAAAACAGGAGAGTGGTCAAAAAGAAGGCAAATGCCTTTTAATGTGGATAAGTGTAAACTCTTATAAATAAGAAAGGAACAAACAACTCTCATGCCAACTGCATGCTGCTCGGGAATGACATAATTAGTGTAGCACAAAAAGAAGACCTTGGAGTCATCATTACCAAGGACTTAAAATCCTCAAAACAGTGCGTAAAAGCTGAAAAAGAAGGCACAGAAACTAGTGGGATACATAAAGAGGCAGTTCAAATACATAAACAAGGAACCAGTGCTGTAGCTCTACACATCAATAGTTAGACCTCATCTTAAATATGCAGTAAATTTTTGGTCAACACTAAGAAAGGACAAATAGATAAGAAGGGGTACAAGCAAGAGCCACAAAGTTAATTCCATCCATCAGACAAATAGGTTACCAAAGACTACTAGAGAGCCTGAATATGTATGGCTTAGAAACACGACGATTGCAAGGACAACTAATAGAAACATTCAAAATACTGAGAGGCATAATAACAAAAGTAGACAGTAACCTATTTACGTTAAACGAAAACCATACAAGAAATAATGGATGGAAACTAGAGCTGAAGAGATACAACACATCCCACTGTCGGAACTTCAATACATACAAGATATGTGACACGTGGAATAAACTGCCAACCAAAGTTGTAAACAGCAACAGTATGGAAGAGTTTAAAAGAAAGCTAGACAAAATCACTAGGGCACTGTGAATGAACAGTAAAACCTACTCCTAGAGATAAGTGAGCGCATGATGTCTTCTCGGATGGACTAAAAAGTCTTTGAGACATCATAATCCTTGTAACTCCTTGTAATTCTCTCTCTCAGCACACCCGAATAAAATGTATACTTACGGACAGACATGACTTAAACATTCAGCACGCTTGCCGAATATAATATACACAGGAGGAATTGCGCGAATGTTTATCAAAATTGAATGAATTTGTAAAGAGTTACTCTCATCATGATTTGTTGGTCATGGCATACGTGAAATCGATCTTTTAAGTGTCTTGAAGTTGTCAGCGTTCTTGCGTTTACACACTTTTAAGCGGTTGTGTGGGGCTTGGCTGAAATGCCTGTACTTGGGATCAAAATACGAAACATCCATCCTCCCTTGGTAAGAAAAGCAAAGGAAACCATTTGTTCTTCAAAAGGGAGCCTGCCTTCTCAAGAATAGAAAGCACAAATGAATATTGCGCACAAACATGTACAGAAGCAAATTGGAAACATATCCGACTTCCTGTACATTGAAGAACTTAAAGAGTCCTAGACCCTGCAAAAAAAAAGTGAAGGCCGTGGAATCATCGTTCAAGACACGTAGGCCTACATTTTACAGCCCTGTCCATTATTATTAATACTATATAATTATTATTAATTGTGCTGCAACTGGTGATTTTGATGTGGTTATAATTATTATTGATACTGACCTGTTGTTTTGGTCGTCAACAGGGAATTTCTCTACATAGCATTAAAGCTTGGTCGGCAATAATGGAAAGTCTTTCACTGCAACTTTTATGTTTGGTATAGGGTCCCAAATGTATCGATAACTATTTTGTGATGCCATCATTCGTTAATGCATTCAAAGTTACCACCCTTTTTCTTGCGTGCTGTTTGCACACTCTGTTCCTTTTTTTTTCAATCCAGCTCTTTCCATGTGTAGAATTTCCGAGGAATACCACAGATTGTTTCCACGATTGGACGAAGACTGATTCTTGCAAGAGCAGTCCATTCTCGAGATCGTTGCAGTTTGCTTGCTTTGGTAGACAGAGTCTGCGACTTGATAATAGGTCGTGACTCTTGGAAAGACGATAATAAACTTTCCTGCTCTGATAGATGAACTGTAATTCAGCGGAGAAACTACCTGTGTTACGTTGCCTGTGAATATCAACATATAGTATCTGCGATTCAAAGACCATTATTTTACATTGCATTTCTGAAGAGCAGCTCTTCAAGTGGCGCACAGTATTAATTAATTGGTTAGTGTTTGCGTGATCCCGTATATTGCAATAGATTATCCTAGTGTATGCTTACATGCTTACATACGCAATATACATTGTATGTATTTGCCTTTGCCTCTTAGAGAAATGCTAACTTCATACCCTTTTTAACCTTGGGCGTGACTACCGCAGGCGCTAGTTCACCCATATGTCAACGGACACAGATTTTAGTTGGTTTTTTACGCCACTTGCTCATCCATCCATCCATCCATTGTTGATCATGAGTCGAACCTCCGACCTTTTGCATTAATGGAAAGAATGCTACCTACCACACCAGGTGGCCCGGGTTTATGTGCTTGTGGGCGGGCGTGAGCACCGAAGTGACCTCTTAACTTCACAATTGGATCACAATTTAATGTCAATCACTGCCTTACTCGGTGAACTGTAGGCTTTATGAAAGGGTGATTGCAGCGTCCCTTGTGTCTACGGCTGCAGCCATTTTTAGCCTTTTACTTTACATCCGTAATCAATCCCCTATTCCACCTCGCTGTGCAGCCTCTTTTATCTATTATTTCTAAGAGCATCTGCGAGTTTCCTCTATATTTCACCTTCAGATCCTTGGGCTTCATCTCTCTCCTTTATTTTCTCTATTTCTCTCTATCTTACTGCCCAGCCTCTTCAGCTGCCCCTTTTCACTGTCTTGAGTGATGATGGCTGAAGGTGCCCCTTGGTTTGGTTTGACAGCCTCATTTTGATATATATTTAAATTCATTCCTACATCACTGTGAGCCTTGAACCCAGATGAAGAAATGAATGAAGAACCCACCCATATATATATATATATATATATATATATATATATATATATATATATATATATATATATATGTGTGTGTGTGTGTGTGTGTGTGTGTGTGTGTGTGTGTGTGTGTGTGTAGTAAATATATAATATCACTGGCGCGTATTGGCATATCAAAAGCGCGGCAAACGTTGCTAGATATATTGCTGTCAAAAGCGCAGCAGAATATTAAGTCAAAAGCGCGTTTGATCACTTGATTATTCAAACGTTCATTAACGATCGCTCACCTTTTCCGTTAGCCAGGTGTTATCATGGGCGGCCAGTTATTACCTGTTGCCCTTGCTTACCACGGGAAGGTGGAAGTAGGATTCTTAAGCAGGAAAAATATATTTATTTTTTTTAAGTATGTAAGTATATTCTTCTTGCATCTCAGTACAGGCTTGTCCTTGCAGTCCTTTATAAAAAAAAACTGTATAATCCTGCATTCGTCATGTAAATACAAATATATATGTCCATAAAACCAGTTTATAAAAATAAGATATTCGTCATACACCTCGATTATTACAGTTTTTTTTATTTGCTCTGAATCCGTTACCCAAACTCTTCATATAATTGTGCCTGTCTGTTTCTCCTGAAATATATTTGTTGTACTGGAAACAGCACACTCGTTCCTGTTCAGGTTTCCTCATTGTTGCAGTCTTACTGATACTCCTCATCTTTATGTAGGCATTACTCTGGAGCTTCACTAGAACGTCAAGGAATACATATACAGACGGAGAGAATGTATAAAAATGCTCATTAAAATGAGCATGAAAAGATTCCGCAGCATTGTTTGTGCGCTTGGTATGTGAGGGGATTTCATCCCAAAGCACTGGAGGATATTTTGAGTTATGTGATATATAATTGTCAACAAGATAGTCCGCAAAACGTGTATATCGATCATCCTGAGGTGCATCTGCTCATCCACAATGCAATCTTCAACTTCCTTAGGGTCAATCAAATGCGATCCAAACGATCATTTTACCCACTGGCCAATGTCACTGTTGTTGGCCTTGTACTCATTACCTAGTCCGAGATTCTGAACTTTTCGCCACCATGCCCGTCCCAAATGGAATCTGCAACGTTTGATGACTGTCTCTTAGGACAGTGAGCGTGGCAACTTCAAAATCTGCATGTATCACTGAGGGTTTTAGGAGCAGATTCCTAGCCGAACAAATGTCAATCAAACACGTCCCACATATTTCTATAGATCTTCTCAGATTGACCTGGCAATGAGGCATACACTAACGGAATATAATGTCCATTACATAATCCTATGGATTAAAAGTCCGGTCTACGAGGATCTCCTCGGGCAGTGTTTGACAAAAATTCTAGATTTCTTGTACAGGAAAGAATAACCAAACCTGTCACAGGATTTTTTCCAGCATAAAATCTTCCCCTTTGGTTGTAGAAGTAGTCATAGAATTAAGAGCCTGGTGTCTAGTTCCTGACGAGTTTTAGGTAATACTAGATACACTTTTCGCCTTTCTCTGTATAATGATTGTGCAATCGATCTTATATCAGTAGATTCAAGTTCATTGTCAGAGAATTTTTGTAGTTCAATGCTAATTAGCTTTGAAGACCTTGTCGTCAAATCGTCAGTTGGCTCCCTTTTCACTGTTGCATTTGCTGTCTTTCGAGTTTTTAATTTTTCATCCTTGTCATGATTGTAACTGCATTAAGGGAGTTTCGAACTCGTTAATCTTTTCGAATCCGCTTTTTTGTAGTGGGCCCGTCTTTATTCCTTTGCAGTCTTTGTCCATATATATTATATATTAGCGCCTCATCGGCGTGGTTGGTATGGTATTAGCGTCCCACCTCGGTGGCCGCGGGTTCGATTCTCGGCCATTCCATTGAGGAGTGAGAGATGTGTATTTCTGGTGATAGAAGTTCACTCTCGACGTGGCTCGGAAGTCACGTAAAGCCGTTGGTCCCGTTGCTGAATAACCACTGGTTCCATGCAACGTAAAAACACCATACAAACACAAAACACAAACCTATATATTATTGGAACAACTGAAAACAATAATAATCTTGTATGGTCATAATCGTAAATAATCCAGAGTGAGTCCGTGAAGGTATTTGCACTTCAAGAGCTATTACTCAATTAACAAGATCAGTTGTGTGAGTACAAACGAGTAACGTAGTAACATGCTTGGAAGATGGGTATATTCCGCGCTTATTAGGGCTTTGGAGACACGTTCTCTCCCTACAACTATTTTTGTTGATTGTTTTCCTCTTTGCCATAAGTATTCAGGGTCCATTCTGTATGATTTTTATAGTTTATGATACTCCAAACAATCATATACTGTTTTAGTTTATATGGATTTTTATATTTCCATGCTCAACATTTTTAGGTGAATTTTTGACCTCTGTTTCAAGGGCAACTTGGATTGACCGTGAGGCTCGTAAGAGAACTTACTTAATTGGAGTGCAGCTAAAATCTGTGCCATATCCTCCCCCCGCCCCTCCCCCTCCCCACCTTCTCCAAAAATCGTATTGTTGAGGTTGTTTCTTAGTGCAGAAATAATACGAGAGGTCTCGATACTAGAAAAAGAAAATTTCATATACATACATACACGCACACAGGTTACTACGGGTAGTTCCTTCAATGGTGCTTGTATGATGCCCGATGTCGACCTCTACCAAGACCAACCTGCCTTCACTTGATCCGAGGGCAGCTTAACTTGACCTTGAGTCATTTAGGAAAACGAGCAACGTGTTTCAAAATGAGTGTCATGTTTCAAGAGAAAAACAGTTGACGGTAGTGCAGAGTGCAAAAAAATATTACAAGAGGTCTTAATATTAGTAAAAGTAAATATGGAATTGATTTAGCGTTTTGTAGGTTGGTAATGGATTCATTTACAAAATAAGCTGGTTAGGAACATTTAATATGAGAGAGCTGCGTGCCGCCCCACCCTTGCTCTACCCAAGCCCAAACCGACAAGAAGGTTTGGAAAACCTTTAAGAGGAAGTGTCATTGTCCCTCTCCAGTGAGCTCCATGTTACGTGTAAAATGGTTAGACTTATATAACCTGGGAGAGGCCAAACGGACAATCAAAGAATTAAGTTTTCTCTTCAGTTTCTTAAATTTTTGAACATCCTGTTCAGAATGGGTCAAGGTCGTATAGACCTAGACTTGAGTTGATAATATTATCTTCACTTGTTAGCATTATGAAGGCAGTTTGAGAGGGCTCTAGAGACAGTATAATGCCTTATTAACCGACTACGGATCTAAGCAATCGTATGTAGTTTTTTCATTTTGACTGACGAATAGAGCATTATTATTTTGTCTCCTCATAACTGGATATTTGTGTTGACAAATTTTGATGTTATTCCTCGCCCGTCTGACCCTGATGCTCACTAACTGTGTTGCTGTATAAAAAAAAGCATTCGCAAAGTTTTTCATAATAAATTTGATGACCCCGTAATTGATGGAATAAGGCAAACTAGGGAGGTTCTTAGAAAAATCTGTCTTTCTGTCACTTTTATTACGGAATTCCTTAATGCAGTAATGTCGCAGTTCTCTAATCTAGGAGCTTGGTAACCCTGCTCACAGCTCACCACTATTTTCCGTAATTTTCTATTCCAAGACTTCAGTCTTACAACTTGTGATATTTGCAGGAGCGTGAACAACGGGTTTGTAAATTAATATATCCGGAAAAATATTGGATAGAAGTTTAATTGTATATTGCTATTTTTTATTTTTCTATCGCGGTTGGGTGGAGGGGACGTGGTATCTACAAGGAGGACATTCAACCTCCTTGGATATCCAAAAGATTATCTACAAACTGAAACAGTGAAACATGAGAGAACGGGCGAACTGGAGTAGTCTTAAATAATATTTGTTTTTCAAGAAACAAAACAAAACAAATCTTGTGGGCGCCCAATCTTGTTAGCGTCTTTGGCCTCTCCGTGGTTAATCCAGCCCCTCGGTTAATCCAGCACAGCTGTTCCTCATCCGAAGATCCACCCCAAGCGTGATGATGACCTTTGTTTGTATCGAATCTTTCTTTGTTTATGTCATTTGCTTAAGAAGCCTTGAAGTGGAAACGGGATCCAGCACTCCAGTGTTTTACTTTTCTTAGGGCTATATATATATATATATGGGATATCTATATATATATATATATATATATATATATATCTATATATAGATATATATATATATATATAATATTATATATATATAATAATATATATATATATATATTGTGTGTGTGTGTGTGTTAAATTGTAATAGCCACAATGCTCTCTTAACTTCTCAAATTCGTTTTTGGATATGTTTGTCACTACAAAGCCTTTCTTTAAAAAGAAATTTCTTTGAAGTTGGAGCCCGAGGCTTTGTAGTGACAAGCGTATCCAAAAAAAAAAAAAGAACAGAATTTGAGAAGTTAAGAGAGAATTGTGGCTATTACAATTTCCCACACACGCACATACATTAATTATATATATATATATATATATATATATATATATATATATATATATATATATATATATGAATGTCTATTAACTTTGTAAGCAAATGAAATATTGGCAAGAACGAACGCAATTCGGTTAGCCTAAAACGGGCCAGTAGTCGCGCCATGCGAGGCCACGAAACATAATAGTATTTTGTTGCAGGGAAACGTCTGAATTGAATAGCAATGCAATTGGAAAAGGTCGTTGCAGACCGGAAAGCGAGCTAAAGAATGTCGAATAATGGCCAATGTTATACCAACAATGAGGCTGAAGAGAAATTGGGATAAATTAGGTGGAATTTTTCTCTACGGCATTTCTATGTCGACGTGTTTCGGCCCCGACTCGTCAGGTAGATGATGTTCTGTGTAAATGACATATCTTTGTCGTCTAATTTCGTTTTTGGAGGTCGTATATCGGTCCTCACGTGGTCCATTAGACGGGTCCCTCTTGACTTCAGTGATAGATTATATTTTTAGTGAATACATTTCTGTTCCAATTGATAACTTGTTGTTATATGGACTTTCCTTCAGTGTCACTTTTAATCATCTTAAGTTTTTATGTCCTACCAAATAATCTGGGTGGTTACGCTTTATAGAGTCGATGAAGTTCATTACTCTTAAAAGATTTTTTTCCAAGTGCGGGAAATTCATGCGTTGACTATTTAAATCCACTTTTTGTTGAGAGGGACATTGGGAAATGAGCATCATAGGTTGGGAAACCATTTGCCAAGAGCATACTATTGCCCTGGAAGTTTCGCTAATGGAGTTTGTGAAATCTTAGAAATGACAATTGAACGACCAACCAACCAGTCTCCAGTGTGTCAGGTTTCCTGGGAGACTGGAAAGCCAGTCTGAGACTGAAAGGGAAAGGTTGTTCACTGGGAACTAATTGCATGTTGGGAGGAGGAAAATACCTATTAGGGGAAGGGGGATTGAAGTAACCTGCACCACAGCATTTTGTATTTGTTTCTATTTTCGCTGGAATTGCTAAGATGTGGAATGCGGAAATCGAAGTGAGGCTGATTATGAAATGCAAATGAGGAAACAGTTTGCTTCTTGACGTTTAATAACTACATTGATCCCAGATTCTCTCTCTCTCTCTCTCTCTCTCTCTCTCTCTCCTGCCTGATAGTAATAGTTTTATAATTAGCCAGATTCATTCCGAAGATACTGTTTTAGATTATTTCCTTTCATGCAGTCCTTGCACTTTGCAAGAAGGAAGGTGCTCAGTCTGGTAGAGGATGGATGATATACGCTGCAGTTCTTCTGTGGAGAAGGCGTGCCCCTGAGCTATAAAAGGCGTACGGAGACCAGGCATGCAACCTAAGTAGCGTCTGAACTTGAAAAGTGGCTTATGATAAGAGGAGAAAGGAGAGTAGAGTATGAACTGTCTTCATTAGAACCAAACTATGTAGTTACGACTTGTTGAACGAAGCCCGTTTAGTTCTCGGATCTTTGAAGTTCTAGTTTTTTGGTTTAAAGTTTTGTATGTGAATTGGACTGTAACATTCTCTAAATGTATATGAAAGTGCTGAAGGTAAAGACACTGTAGGAGAAAGATTTCATCCTTTAGTCTCCCTCTCCTTCTTCTTCTCAGGAAAATTCTTATGCAAAAAGACACGCTTTAGCTCTTTCTCCAACTTCAAGGCAATGAAGTGGTAAACGTTTGATCAGCAGGTGATCGCATGCCAATTTTATACGTCATTTTCATTGATTAAAAGGCACAGACTATTTGAACGCTTGGCCTTTTACAAAGACACGTGACTAAACACACTTCCCGAGGCTAAGGAGGCGGAAGGCTGGAACTATGCCAGGTACAGATTTCCTGCCTCTACATCCAAGTAAGAAATAAAAGCTCTCTCTCTCTCTCTCTCTCTCTCTCTCTCTCTCTCTCTCTCTCTCTCTCTCTCTCTCTCTCATCCTTGTCCTTCTTATCTGCTTTCACTTTCACTGTTTTTCGCATTCCACTCGTTCAAGCCACGACGAAGGTCAAGCGAGGGCACGGCAAGCAAATAAAAAGATGCGCATGATGGGCATTTTGCGGTCAAAAGTTGAAAGTAAGCGGTAGATCAGGACTGGTTAGTTTAATGTTTGTAAGGGGAAAACAGATAGGGTGAATTAGAGCAAAAATGATAAGTTATTAGCGATCACGGATCAATTCTGATCGCCACGCATTCAGCTGAGGAGATAATGAAATCTTATGTAGTTGTATCGGAACTGTGATGGGGCGTCAGTCACAGTAATACTGCATGAATCAACAGTAACATTTTTTAATTACGATGAAACTGATAAGGGCGCGTTCTCTATCATTTAATTTGAATGAATTAAAAGCAATTATTTACTTATTGCCGGGCTGAACAACATTCGTTTTTCGTAGACCTTGATTTCTAATTATTGACCTTATTTATTAAAACTGTCGCTCTGGAAGACTGTCGATGCATAGACACTGGGGACACTTCGATGACACTTCTGCCTCCCTCCCTCCCGACACCATTGTCACCATCTGAGCCACAGCCACCTACCTCGTGGCTCGCCCTTTTTTTCACCTTGCCCCGCCATCCCAAACATACCCCAACATTCCCACCTCCAATCCCAGCCTCCCCCACGGCACAGGTGAGGTTTAGTAACTGGGCCCTTTTACAGCCGGACCCAAAACTTTACTATACCCCTGGAGTGGTAAGATGACTGAAGAGCTCTGCTTACATATGAAATTTATGTTTGATTTATTGCCATTCCTTTGCTTTCCCGTCGTTTCCAGCCTCTCTCGTGAAAATGATTGATTGTGGTTCACGGTAAAGAGAAGGGATTTGGGAAATAACGAAGGGGGAATTTTGTGACCACCGTCCTACCTCTGGCGACACTTCACTCGTTGGGCTGGCTACCTGTGGAATGAAAGGATATCGACTGCCAACATTTCCATATTCCAGTCGTTTTTTTTTCACTCGCCGTTAAAGCTCATTTTGTTGTTACTGTTACTGTTGTATAAGTGCGCGTTTCCTTCTCTTCGTGGAATGATTGTGTCTGTAGTGTCCCTCAGTGTGTACAATTCAGTTCCAGTATGATAAACTTGTGCAGCAAAGAATTAAAGATACGTTGTGAAGAAGTGGAATTGAAAGCAGGTAAAGTAATGAGATGTGTCGCATGTGACTGATAGAAATAGCGAGTATAAAGCTAGACAGTGAGGCACATTAGGCCACGTGCCACGGGATATACCCTAGTTGAGTCTCGCCCCAGAGCTGCCGGAAGTCTATCACAAAAGACTTGACGATGACAATGAATGTGGTTCAGCACACGCCCTCATCCAACACAATAAAACACTGAATTGGCAACTCCTCCGCCAGCTACACTAAGAGCTCTTGTTAGATTCTCCTGCTCTCATTTAGTACGTCATAATCTTTTATGAACTGCAAAGAAGCTGCTCGTAGAAAGCTTGGTGAGTACGGCTTGACGTAGACGGAGACTGCTTTGTGACGCTGGAAAAAGAAAGGGGGGATGGTCGCCGTTAATTTGTGTGTGGGTGGCTTGTATGAAGAGGATAAGATCATGTAGTGATGTGGATTGTGTGTGTGTGAGAGAGAGAGAGAGAGACGTTGGGGGAGGGATACTGAAGCTTCATTTGGGGGAGGTAGTGGTTAAAGAGGACTGGAGGTTGGTCAGGGTAGGCAAGGTAGGTGAGGTAAGATTAGAGTAGTGGTGATTTAGGTAAAGGGATGCAGCGAGAGACTGCAGAGGTGACGTAGCTGGGGCAGAAGAAGGATGAGCCTGAAAGGGTTCGTGTGGAGGCGCCAGGGCGGGGTTCCCTACAGACCGAAAGGAAATTAGAGGAGGAGGAAGAAGAGAGGACTTCAGGGATCGGTCTCTGACTGGAACCTAGACTTGGGCCGGGGGATGCCGTCGTCATGACCCTAGTTGGGGGCGGGGAGAGGGAAGGGGAGGATGATTTGGCTGAGCCCTCAGCCACACGGCTTTTGCAGACCGGCAACACGGCACACAGCCAAGCAGTCAGTCAGTTACTATTGTGGTGAGCAGGTGAATCTTCTGCGTTCAGTGCTTCGAGCCTGCTCGTGTCCGCCTTGTCAATTGATGTTCGTGGACTTACTTCAGCCTTACATCGAATTTGACGGTTCGTGAACCACTGTTGAGTGGCTGGTTGCGCCCTGTGTATTTTTCCAGGTGTTGACGGTGTGCCATCGTAGTAGACCTTTTTATAAATTGTGTGGAACATCCTGTGTTGGGTGTGGTAAGGTCTCTTGTACTGAGTCTTCTTTTAAAGTCAAGCCTAGAAAATATGTGGGGGGTAGAACACTTCGCCTCTTATGGACAGATCACCATCTATTCTCCATCCCCCGAGGTATAAATGCGCTTGCACACAATCACACCCGGACAACAAGTGTTTTAGTTTGATGTGAGGTATGTTTGCTTTAGTGTTAGTTATATGTTAGAAATGTATATATATATATATAATATATATATATATATATATATATATGTGTGTGTGTGTGTGTGTGTGTGTGTGTTTGGATATATAGATGCATACATACGTTTTTCTGCATTCTACAGTGCCGTTACTTCTTGTAGCATCAACTGCGGTCATATATCTTTGCACGTTTACTTTATTCGCTCACAATTATCTAAATATGTAATCAAAAGTCAAACTCCCTCGACCCCACCTATATTTTATCTCGTTGGGATGAGGCTGTGCCAGATCAGTGCTCTACACAAAGGCTTCTCCAAAATATATTCAATATAGCAAGGAAATGATTGATTGCCAAACATTTTGTCGCTTGTCCTATGGTAACATTTAGACCACTGAAGAATATTAAGACTAGTAAAATCTCGTTTTTTTAATGCATCTATATATATATATATATATTATTATATATATATATTAATATATTATATAGAAGTTTATATATAATATTCTATTATATTCACATCACTTATTTCACATACATCAACTGTTATGGTTTTAGATTTGAGAGAAAGAGAGGTTTCTCAACTCCCACTGAAGGTCACTCCTGTAGCGCGCCACGGTTGCAAAAATTCGCATTCCTTAGGTTTGGAAACCACTAATTTTTAGCAATACCTGTGACTGATTCACGAAATCGGATGGAAGAGTTGAGAATTGTCAAAACAACGGGGTTGCAAATTATCGAAATACGAAGAGAAGGATTTATTAGAATGTTTCGTTTTGAATCGCCTGAAGAATGAGGGTATGTTTGTCTGAAGGCAGTTTGTGGAAATGCTTTAGATGCAGCTTGTCAGCGGTTTCATTTGGTTAGACTTTTCAGTGAGACTTCGTTAGATTATCAATCATACTCAATTGCTTGTTTTCTCCAGGAATGTTTAATGACACTACTTTCTATCGTGTAATTTTCAAACGTCAGTTTGCCGATGTCACGGACGATGCATAAGTTTTTTTTTTTTTTTTTTTTTTTTTCCCGAACTCTTTCATAACTACGTCATAAGGCAGTGTTTCTTGTACACAGACGGACGGACATCTGTCGCACCTTCAAGAGCCAGTCTCTCGAGTAACAGTAAACCGCCTACCATGCACCCCCCCAACTTTTTTTCTTTCTTTCTTTCTTTTATTGGCCAACTATCCGCTAATTTCTCTGCGGTTTAAAAACAACACATTGGAATTCGTCCTTGCATTACAGTTAACCGTAGTTTCTCACAAACTCGACAAACAGCGGGCTTGTTTTCTAATTATGACATTTTTAAAAGATAAGACAGTGGGGGTTGCCATTTTGTGTGTTTTATATGCCAATGGTTTTTGTCAAAAAGGGATGCGGCTGCTAGAGTTTCCGGGCACACAGGAAATTTAAATGCACGCTAATTTTATTTTAATAATTCCCTGTCAAAACCTAATGTTCATCATGGAGTGCTCTCGTTTAGTACCAAGCCACCGTGTATGTTATCACTTCACTAAAGTTAGCAGAAGCATAGAATTGAGCATCCCGGGTTGAAGTCAAGCCAGCGCTAAACTAAGCAGTATTTAATTTGTCAGTATAAACGTAAAAAACCCATATTGATTTGAATTTTGGTAAAAGCATTACTTTTTTGCCGAAACGTAAAAATAATAGGAATTCGAAGAGTAATTTCGACGGACGTATTTTATATCATGTCATTCTCATTTCTCCAGTTACCGCCAAGTTGAAAGCTCTGAACTACCTTGCAGTCAGGAGACGACGATGAGATGTATGAAATAGATCCGTACGAAAATTTGCCGTATTTTATTTTAGTTGTGTGTGACGAGAGAGAGAGAGAGAGAGCAAATATTCTTGTATTTCTTAGAAAAGTATTCACATAGCTTTAAAAACTGCCAATTGGAACCTGGTAGCATTCTTTTGACACCGATTCTGTTGCCGTGTTCTGAGTTCACTATTTTCAGTCCAAAGGACACTTCCCTCCGCCCCCACCCCATATATATATATATATATATATATATATATATATATATATATATATATAATATATATATATATATATATATATATATATATATATATATATATAACTGAATCACGAAAGTTAGGAACGTGATAAATCCATAAATAAAGATATATGCCACGAAGGAAAATATATAGATATATATATTATATATATATAATATATATATATATTATATTATATAATATATATATAATATATATCATTGTCAGCAGTTTGATGATTGTTGCTGTTTTACTGCTTTTAACTTTTAATTTTATTATCGCACTGCACAGAGAAAACGTGTACGTTCCATTGGCCGAGGGTCGGTCGGACACCTTGCCGAGAATCTACCCACACCAGTTGGTAATCTAGTACTTTTACGGAGCGAAACCAGATGTTTTTATTATAATAACAGTATTTCAATAAAGCACTTCAAATATTATTAAATGTAACGTTTTTTCAATGCATAGTAAATCATTGATATGCATACTTGTAGGACATCCAGTACCTCTGATTTTGTTTTATCTTGCGTGATAAATATTGCATAAGGTCATTCTCGTTAATTAATGTTAACAAAAGGATAGGGGATGTTTACTAAGTAGACTACTTGCTATGATCAAATGTTGAATGTTTTTGTTTACCTAAAGAATTCCAATAAGTGTACTCATGTTCGGTTGTGACTCATTTTAATTGTAACTATGAATGATTCTGCTCAGTATGTTATACAGTTGTAATGATTAATTCTTGTCCAACTATACTTCATAATCAAGGCCAGTCTCGCTGGGGAGTTGGTGGGGGCGGGTGGCAAGAGTCAAGGGTGAAATTAAAATAAAAGCATTTTTGAATTAGTAGTTCTTTTTCATGCTAAACAAAGATGCTCAAATAATATTGCTTAGTGCACATGGAATTTGGATATAATCATAATTAGGTAAATGTTTTGATGTTTAATTATTATTTATAATATACTGTATACTGACTATTTATCAGAAATAGATAAAAATTCTATACAGTGGCCACTTGAGTGAATGCAAGATGCACTTATTTTCGTAACCAAGTACAATATACTACCTATATGCTATATTTTTGCATATACCAAAGTATTTCTGTGGCATCCCTCCAAGGAGGACTAATGGTCATAATAGTATCAAATAGACTGGAAAACTGACTATTTAGTCTGGTAAGACTGCAGTTACTAAATTTAAAGCTAGGACTGTGAGGAGGTTATTTTTAAATCACAGAAAAAATTATTTCTTGGTCAAATTTATTCGTGTTCCACTAGTTATCCAGCTACTTTCACCACACTTGATACTGCTTACACTTACCATGGTACAAATGGAAAATTTTACTGAAGGTATTTTGCAAAATTCCTTTGGCCCTTAAGAGCTGCATTGCATTGTATGATATCTTCCTACCTTGCTGTCTAGCCTCTCTGAATCTACTTTGATCCAGTTTTTACCACTCATACAAGAACAAACCCCTTAAGAATGCAGGCAGTCTCCGGGTTACGATGGGGGTTCTGTTCTTGAGACGCGTTGTAAGCCGAAAATCGTCGTAAGCCGGAACATCATCAAAAATCTTAAGAAACCTTACTTTTAATGCTTTGGGTGCATTGAAAACTATGTAAACTGCATTCTTAGTGCATTTTTCATCAAAACAACATTCAAATTGATTATTTTGCATTTTTGGTGTCATATTTCATCTGCCAAAACCGTCGTAACCCTGGGACTGCCTGTACTGTGTTCTAGTTTAACTTCCCCATAACAACTACAAGTAGCCATGGCATAATTTTTATTAGAATGGTGAAGCAATAATGAAGGTCTTCCACAATGAAGTATGCAGGGGTTACAAGTTTTAAGTATTCAGGGGCTATCTGTTGGTTGTCAATTGAATGTAAACCGTTTTACTGAAATTGGATTTAAAGTTTTGTTGCCTCACACCACCTGAACTTTCTTACTTTTGTAGTAAAATGGTGCAAAGTGATTTTAGTGATTTTGATGCATTTTCAAAATGAAAATCACTTACATTTGGTGATTTTAAATCAAAATAAAAATCACCTGAAATTTTGGGATTTAGAAATAAAATCAAAATCACGACTTGATTTCAAAATCGTGATTTTGATTTTGAAAATCAAACTTTATCTGTTATAATATAATATGATATATATTATAATATCTATATATATAGATATATATATTATTATATATAATTAATATAATTTATATATAATATATATATATACAGTGGACCCCCGTATTTGCGTTCTCCAGATTCGCGGACCCACACATTCGTGGTTTTCTCTCAGGAACATTTCCCTGCATTATTTGCAGAAATTTTGCATATTCGCAGTATTTTTTCTATTAGAAATATCCTCAAATTCTGTTTTTTTTTTTTTTTTTTTTTTTTTTATCAATTTCATCATAAGATGCACTTTTTGTGATAAATAAAACTATTAAAAAGTCAAGTATAAAAATTTTTAGTGGGTTTTTCTTGGGTTTTAATTAACAAAATAGGAGGTTTTAAGGCATTTTCATAGGGGTTCCAACTATTCACGGGGGGAGTGGGGGCGTCTGGTAACTAACAAAATAGGAGGTTTTAAGCATTTTCATAGGGGTTCCAACTATTCACGGTGGGGACGTCTGGTACAAGATATATTATATATTATATTATATATATATATATATATCATATATTATATTCAGTATATATATATATATATATATATATATATACATATATATATATGCATTATTATCATTTCTTTTTTATACGCTATTATTATTGTTATAACTGCTAAGTAGTTTATGGATGGTAGTTATTTTCATCTGGTATATGAAATTTGTACAACCTAACTAAAGAATTTAATTTATATTAAACTGTATACCTCTAACATTTTTCAATGGATCTAATTTATTATGATTTACTTGTATGAATTCTACTGGGGTGTATCATGCACAAAATCTCTGCTCCCAATGGATTTTGCTGAATATTCAATTCTTTTACTTTTATTTTTCATTACAGGAATTGTCAAAATATATCTTTACAGTTTACAAATTACTAGGTAGTTACTTTACAGATTAGTAGATAGTTACTCTTCATTTCAGCATTAATTTTTTATTACAAGGGATAAGTATAAAGTAGAATTTGTAGATTTTCATTTTATATAGACTTAGTAATTTATACTGAATACTCTCATATTAGTCCTGCTAATGAATATTTTTTTATTAGTTCAGCTAATCATATACATAGTACATACTTAATGAATTACAGGTAGTTATTACTTTATTCTCTAAAAAAAATTTTCTCTAAAAAGGGATATCCATACTTAATTTAAGATAATACTACCATATTTAAACAATAGTACCGCAGTCATAATAATCACAGGACATAAAGGTCTCAAGTAGTATGTGCAGTTGGTTCTCAAGATTGGTTGTCAGATTATTCCGCTAACTGTATTTCTTAATTTTGCATTTATTTTTAGTAACTCTTTTCAAAATAATCTAGCAACTGGTGCATGATGGTTATGAAATTTTCATGTACTTGACAGGTAATGCAGACCTAGTATTGTACAAAATTACATTGGTTTTTATGAAGTATCACAGAAGTAATGTTGTATTTTATTTTAACATCTTAGCTGTGGAAAGAGACTTTAGTTTCTTGAGTAACAGATATAATAATTTTGTATATACAATAGTTATTAATTTTAATTATAGAATAAAACTTGGAACATTTTTATGATATGGTCTTCCCAAGTCCCTACAACATAATGATGCCATTGATTATTTTAAGTCTAAATTTCTGTTTACATACATATACGTAGTGAAACAATGGTAATTATTGTGGAGAAAAATTGTTTTATGTAATTAGCACTAGTGGTTATGCAATGCTGTAATTTGGGCTTTATTTAGACTTAATTTTGTTTTTTCAATCTTTTAGAAATCTAATCAATAATATTTTTGCAGATACGGAATCTGGAAGTGGAGACGGACTCCTAGACTTAGATACGCCACGACCTCATTTGCCAGACTTGGTCACTCACAGAACGCCATCTACACAGTTGACAGTTGAGAATGTCCGGCATCATGATCAGTTGATGCAAGGACAAGAATCTGAAGGTAATGATCCTAAAGTTGCCAAAACTGGCATTCTTAAAGGTGGAAAATTGTGGAAGAATGGGGATAGCAAGAAGACTAAGCCTAAAGTGGAAGTTGAAGAAGTTGAGGAACCACGTCGCTCAGTGAGATTCTCAGGTAGAGACGAATATAGCATGTTGGAGAATCTTCCTCTTGACAAGATACCACTAGATGCAGCTAACTCTGCCACACTTGCCAAATTCATGCCTAAATTACGGGAGTTGGGCATGTTGCTTGGAGAACCTCGTGATGACTGGCATGTTGAGTTAAGTCCCATTAATCCTGAACCTGAAGGTAGTGTTGGAATAGCAGGCTTTGACCACCACCATCCACTGGAAGAAGAGAAGCAACCACCTCCACAAATGGATGATGAACAGATTAGTGAATCAATGCAACGTTACGAAGAAATGAGACGCAGGATTGCTGCTGCTGAAGGACGAGATAATACAAGTGTTTGTAGCGATGAGTCCAAAAGTTCTTCTGATTCTCAGTCATCTGATTCTACAATGACAGAAACTAGAATTAGAAGATTAGAAAATTCAGATATGGCACATGTCGCAGGTGGTGTTATGAGAAGTAATAGTGAAGTCAGGAGAGCAATTGAGCACAATAAGCTAAGAAGGTCTCTTATTAGATTCTCCGATGCTAGGAAGAAAGACACAAACAAAAATGAAAGAAATGAGAAAGGTGAGACAACTTCTATTTTGGAAAAATTAAGGTGGCTAACAGCAACAGAAGATGCTACAAATGGGAATACTGATCAAAAAGACGGTGGGGATAATCAGGATGGAGATGGAACTGATGGACAAGAAGCAAAGAAAGAAATTGACCCCAAGGTACTGGAAACCATGGCTCAGTATCGCAAGTTAGCTGAAATGTTTAATAAGACTACATCATTGCGAACAACAGAAATCCTTGTACCTGGTGATGTTCGAGAATGGAAATTAAAGGCAGACCTGTTTCCAGAGCAGAAAAGTACTAGTATAGATTCTACAACTGAGGAATTACAAGAGTCTCACTCAGGATCCACAACGCCAACTGTATACCAAGCCATACCCGTTGTTTCAATTGCTGAACTGGTAAGTGATGAAGATTGTGATAAACTCATTTACAGTGGTGGTGTAAGATATACAAGAGAAGGCACATTACCACCAGCAGAAGAAGGTGATGATGAACAGAAAGGTGTTGAACAACCAGTAGCTGCAAATGCACAAACATCAGATGCAAGGAAACAATTCTTGTCTCAAATGGCAGGTCATACAGGAGTTCCATTAATTAATGGTGTTGCTGGTAATTCACGTGATCGCTCTTCAATGGCTTCAAATTCAGATTCATATACTTTTGATGATATTGATGAAGCTCTGCATGATGATCGATCATCTTCAGTCCCATCATCATCACAGTCATCACCCCGACTGTCTGGTCGCAGTGATATGGATGGAACAAGCACAACAGAAAGTGGATATAGTAGTAATGAAACAAATGGTGAATTGTGTCCAGTTAGTACAGCACAACTATTAGAGTTACCACCAGGAGTTGTAGATGTTGATGAATTAGCAGAGTTTGTACGTCAAGATGCAGGTCGTATGGAACGTCTTCGTCGACGATATGATGCCAGTGACCAAGAAGAATATGGTTTCAATAGAAGGCCATCAGTACGTGGAATCAAACCAAGGTTTGGCTCAACTACAGATCTACTAAACCAAATGGCAACACAGCTGGCCCCACCAGCAATGGCTCAGCCTGGAATGGCTGGTTCCCATATGACTTGGCCTTACAGGGATGCTGGTGATGAAGATGCAGCTCCACAACGTCGAAGAGCAGCAGCTAACAGAGCTGTTCTTCCTGCTTTACAGGAGGATATGCTTTATGTCCCTACATCTGATCTTTCTCCTCAGACTGCATCATCTCCTTCCACATCAACAGCCACAGCTACCTCGCTTACGCACACAAAGTCACCAAGAGTAGTTCATGTGTATGCAAGCACAGGAGATTTGAGAGCCCCACCACCACCTCGGCTTCAAGGTCCCCGAGAATCTCCACCACCTGATTTAATCCGGCCAGGTGCAGCTCCAAATCCTAATAGGCCTCACATTCATGTTTCAGTGTCCCAAGTACCTCTACATGGATCTGTACAAAGTTTGGTAATGGCTCCACAAATGCCAACACCAAATACTCATGAACACCACCATCCCACATGTAGGAGACCTGCATCTGTACATGGCCACCTACCTCCTGATAATTTAATTAATAGAGGAGTACTTCCACCTCCCACTGTTGTACGTCCTCATTCTACTCTCTCTCATTACCCACCACCCCGTGTTCCTGTTCACTATCATCCCTATGAAGAGCCTCCTATGCCACGATCTCAGTTTGAAGGAGGGCATCCTCCACTTGCCCAGCGAGGTTCTTACCCTGGCACTGTTCCTCCTCCTATTCAGACACCACATTATCAACCACAAGTAATTCCCAATGATCCAGCTCGATACCCCAATCCTCCACCATATGGTTCTCATCCTCATACTCATCAGCAATTGGTTTCTCCAAGAGAAGGAGTGCCGTATCCCAGAACATCTCATCCCCAAGTGCACTCTGTTCCTCAGGTACCCTCTATAGCTCCAGGACCTGTACAGGTACATCAGTGTGGACCTAGGCATCCACCTCAACCTAGAATGGTAGGCTCAGTAACAGAACCATCCTGTTCATCAGTTTGGTCTCATCAATTAATACCCCCAGGAAATGTGCATCAGGCTTTTCCTCCTCATCCTGTGTCTAGTCATTTGAGCTACACTACTCCCATAGTACCAGAAAGTGGCATCCCTGCTAGACCATCAGGCTTATCAGTTGGGCCCTCTATAGGACCCCCGATGGGAACAACTCTTATTAATGGTACTATTGGGAAATTAGAAGGCTTAAGGGATGAACGTGGTGTTCCAGAAGGAGCGTCCTCTTCACCCCGAGGGCCCTCAGACCCTCAGTACCCTCCACCTCATGCTTCTCCAACACGTGACTCCACCATATTACACCGACATCCTCCTCCCATGAACATGACCTGAGTGGGAGTGTTAGTGAGGTAGCAAAGTGCATTCATATGTGGTTGATACCCCACCAATTCAAGTTCTGAACAGGCAAAGGCCAGACAAGTTCTTGACAGGCAAAGCCTAAACCAAATCCCCGCCTGGTACTGGCAGGTCCAGTCTAGCTAAAGTGGCTTTAGTCCACTCCTACAACAGCCGGATATAAAATACCGACTTGTAACTGCATAACATGAAATGCTCATTGACTCAATCACAAAAAATTTTTATAGTGTGAAAGTGTCAAGCTGCCATGTACAGTACTCACTTTGGCACATACTGTGTCTTCCTTGGTGATCTGTGAAAAGATAATCGTTGCCAAACAATTCATGACCAAAAGAACAAAACAAAGCTCTCAGTAGTGTGCACATTGCAAAATACTAAAACTATTTTGTTATGAAAATGAGGGGGTAAAGACAATCCTTTTTAATTTTTTCTTACCTTAGTGAAGTAACCTACTAATTGTACTTATATACAGTTTCTTGTAGGGTGCATGTGACAATATGTAGATGTTCATTATCATTGATGTAAATGATTACAATTCCATATAAAAGTGAATTTTGATATACTTAAGATTAAAACTACTGTATTACTTTTTTTATAATTGGAAAGTTGATGCCATAACAGTTGCTGATATGCAGAGGTACAGTGATGTTGCAGATTAATTAGCAATAGAATATTTTGTATGCGTATATATTGTAATATATATTTATTTACATTTAACTGGCTGTTGTTTAAGAAGTACTTACATCCGAAAAGTAACGGCTGGCTGTTGTTTAAGAAATATTAAACTCGCTCAGAAAGACATTTTCTCCAGTATGGAGAAAGTTTTATTTGAAAATAGCTTTCAGGTAACAGTTTCCCTTATATTTCATTTGATCTGGCATTTTCTGTCAAGGAAAATGTTTTGATTTATGAGCTTCTTGCTCGAAGTTTGTGTTGTCCTTCAGTTAGCATGTCCTTGGTAGAGGGGTCTGTCTTTTGGATTAAGAATATGCTCGCTGGTTAATTTGACAGGACTCTTTTAGTTTATTTACAGTTAAGTAGCAATATCCATATCTGTACCCCTTATGACACCCTAATATCTGTCTTAAAATGTCGCAGTATTTTCATGCAGCGAAAATAGCTTGCGACAAAACCACAAAATAATCCCTTATCAGTATGTATTCAGTGGCAGGAAAAGATTGTATTTTCTTTGAATTTTCTTGCCAGAGTTCAAAAGTAGCTGTGGATTAACTTGAATGTTATAGTGAATAAAGGAAATAAATACTGTATTACATACTAATTATTCTAAGTTTGCA
The DNA here is from genome assembly GCF_015104395.2 of Macrobrachium nipponense. Taxonomy (NCBI): domain Eukaryota; kingdom Metazoa; phylum Arthropoda; class Malacostraca; order Decapoda; family Palaemonidae; genus Macrobrachium; species Macrobrachium nipponense. Next base: position 57,959,865 of record NC_087218.1, on the reverse strand, counting down.
ATTAGTGCTTTCATACTTTTTTTGCTCAAAAATTAATGTAAAAATAAAACAATTTTTTTTTTATTATTTAAACTTATTACTAAATAATCAAACATTACAACCAAAGACTAGGTTTAGGCAGCTAATGATGAAAAATAAAGGTCTTGTAGTTTTCATGCATTTCTGATATTGACCTCAAGAAAGGTAAACAAAGAAAACATCACTGTACCCACTACTCAGCATCACAGTAATGCCTTTTTTTTTTCCTTTTAACATATAAGAGCATGATAAAATTTTGTATTTATAAATAACATCATATCAGACTTCATTCAAAATATCTTGAACAGGTGATTCTTAAAGAGGTTTATATTGAAAATACAATACAACATGTACTACTTTTGCGTAAAATAATTTTAAGCTCGTTTTTTTTAACAGAGTTTTATCAATAATTTTAGTAAAAAATAACCATTCCATGTTGAACATATCTGAGTGAAATTTGTTCATGGATTTTATCATTTTTTTCAAACTATTAGATCAAAACTTGTGACAAATACTGTAATGCTTTTCAGAATAAGTTGTACTACAGGTATTCCCCTTTATGTTCTTAGCTACAGTATTAAATATTTTATTTCACAATGAAAGTACAGGATAAGCACACTATTACTCTCAAAACTTGCTGAAAATGCAATGTTGAATCTTACAAAGGCAAAAGTGCTGTAGAGCATTTTCTTATAATATACAAGATATTAGATCTTGAGACAGACTTTTTGAATAAATCAAAGGTTTTTTCTCTGTATTCTACAATTGTAAAATTTTAGAATGGGAGAAATAAAGTGACATTATTTCCTACATACAGCTGTTGTTAACCATGCTGTCATATAGGTTATACAAATAAATGTACAGGTTTTGTAATACTGCACACAACTGGTAATGTGTATTATATCAAACTGATAATTTTATCTTCTATCTGCTTTTGGAATTATGATTCTACTTTCAACTGGTTTTCTTTTTTCAGTACAAATTTTTCAGTATTACAAATGAAAAATTAATGTACATTCAATGAAATTGGGTGGTGATCTTTGTTTTGTTTAATTTTTTTTTATATAATTTCCTTTCTCACTGTGGTTCTTCTACGGCACTTAAATTAATTTTTGGTGCTAATGTTCTGCAATACAGTTTTGTAATAATATTTAATCAAATTACTAGTAGGATGGCAAAAGCACCTACGTTGGTGTCCCTTACCATAACACAAATGTTACTACAGCAGCCACTGAGCGCAATAATATGCCCTGTATATTTTCATGTTGCCATACAAATGTTGTAAAATAATCATATATACCAAGCACTGCATTTAAGTTGTTTTTTGCAGTGCTATAGAATTCTGTTGAAGGATTTTATACTGTTTTCATTGATATGAGAGTAATGCTAAACTGCAAATGTGTTCATATGGTGTGTATGTTGTGTCTGATGCCAGTTGGGAGACCGAGTGATTTTAGGATGTTAATATGGCTTCACTATGCCAAAGATGTATTATAGATAGAGAATATACTATATAAACAATATATAAAGACATTTTATTATGTACAGTTTTTACTGTACAAAATCAAGCTTTCAATTTGTATTATTCATATGCCAAGTGCTATAGAACTGTTGATGATGACTGAGGCCATTTCTAATTTTTATTTAAAATATCTATTTAAAACTATGTACAGTAGTTTAAATTAATGCTTTCAGGTTGATAAATAACAATGTGAAAGTTTCAGAAAAGTTCTTTAGTTTTTTTTAAGAATTAGAATTTAAAATATTTTAATCGCATTTGCGTATAAAAATACACAAATTTATGCACTTGACAATGAAGAATATGTTCTTACAATTTATTCTTTGTGACAAAGATTGTTGCTTTATACTTTAAAAATATTTTGTTTCATAGGGCTACTTTTATAAAATCACATCAATCGATTTCAGAGTATGTACATCAAGTTTTCCCGTGTAAAAAAATTTAATCTGAAGTTCAAGTTTTTGTTGTTTGAGCAAAACAAGTGCCAAGGTAAAGTAATATTTACAGAATATAAACCTGGGCTGCGGGCAGGAAGGATGTCAGTAAACAGGAGGGGAATCTTTTAATCAAAGAATATTTCTACTCTTGTATTTTACTCCTTAAAAACTGTTCTTCCTCCTCCCTGTGGAAATTATTAGCCCAGCTTTTATATAGATATCCTTCATACAATCTGTTGACCAATTCTAAACAACATGGAATGTACACAATTTGTAAATATGTCATGTAATTTTGTTGTAAGTAGAAAGTAACACATTTTTATCATGTGTTGTACAAATGTACATCTTTCACTTGGAAGTAAATCTTCTGCAAATTTTGTGTTTGATTCACCCATACCTTATGTTTTCTCTACTTAAGGAAACTGTTATTGGCGCTATACATATAAAAAAATTAGAAAATTGTCATGGGTAAAAATCCCACTTTAAGAGGATTGAAATATTATGAATAATCAAAAGGCATTCACAATTTATGTGGCAAATTTTTCATTGTGTTCAGTAAGAAAAATTCAGTTTTTTTTATTACATGAGATGATTTTTTTTTAAATGAACCCATTCATCTTATATTACCAATTCCATTAATGAGGAAATAGCAGTCATAATTACTTACATTGATCAAGATTTTGAGATCTCTAATATGCATCTCTGCATCACTAAACAACTTTCTGTGCCAGATCAAAAACCATAATGTGGGGGAGGGAGGATTATTGGGTTTGTATGATAACATGATAAAAATAGTTTGTCATAGCCATGTTGATCATATAATATTGCATAAGTAGCAGCTATTTACGTAGGCCAGTGGAGAGATAACCTCATTGGTGTAGCTATGTAAAGGAATGATGTAGATCAGAAGTCAACCCCTGTAGTTCCAGCCATGAAAGTAATGGGCATGTAAAAAACATTGGCAAGTTTGCATTACATAGTACCTTACATAGCATGAGTTATGGTAAAAAAAAAAATCCAGTTTGAAAATTATCTTTAACCAATTCTTTGAATGGGTCGCATCCCCATATAAGACATTGAGTTACTAACACAATTCAAGGAAGCCAGAACAAAAATGGAAAGAAGTTTTCATCTTCAAATGCCAAAGCCAGGTTAGTCATGGAAATCCTACATAGTGTCACGATTCCATGTCAACATATGAACCCCCTTATTTTGGAACCACCTTGACGTGGCGAGGGGCTCTTGAACCTCAGGAATTTCTTCCCAGGTTCGAACCCAAGAGTCCCATATGACATTACATATTTTTGGGTTAATATCTGGATTTTTCCACTTTTGTCAAAATTTCCAGTATCTAATAAATAAGAAAACATATCATAAATGACTTTGATTGAAGTTAAATTCGAAGCTAAATAGTGGGAAATGTGGTAGATCCAACATCTACCCGACAATGTTCGGACCTGGTTTTCCAGGCGGAGCTATTCTGTGGAACTGGACCACGGATTCCAGCAGGGCCTGGTTCTTCGGGTTTGCCCATGACTTGGTTAGGATGGGGATAATTGTATTTTCGTAATACTCTTAGTCCTACCAAGCGGGTATTGTTTACACTTGGGCCATACTAATCATGTTATACCATCCCCTTTTGGGGTAGGGTAGGGATGCGGACATTTGGGAGTCATTTCTCACTTGTGCCATTGGCGGAAGATTTAACTTCACGAAAATCCAATGACATCTTTTCAAAATGTATGATTATTTTTTAATGCATCTAATTTTTTATGATAAATACGACTAAAGTTTTTAGTACCCCTGGGCCTCTTGATGGACAAAATTCGGCACACTTGACTACCACTGGAAAAAATTTATCATGATATCTTTTCAAAATGTATATTATTTTTTAATGCATCTAATTTTTTATGATAAATACGACTAGAGTTTTTAGTGCCCCTGGGCCTCTTGATGGACAAAATTCGGCACAGTTGATGACCACTGGAAATCTATCCCTGAATCTCCCTTCATCAGTTCAATATAATAATGCAGCAAAGGAACATCCAGCTCCAAATAAATAAAATGATCCTAAACAGCCAGCAGGGCCCCATAGAAATTCTTCAAAAAAGTAAAAACCAATCTGAAGGTACAATCATCATAACATTGGAACCATACGTTACAGAGAAAGGAAACAAATGTGATACATAGATAACCCACATCAGGCAAGGTCCAAAAAGAAGTAGAAATTTTCGTCTTAATCCAACACTGGTGCATTTTGATCGCCTTTTTGGACCAGATAACTGGTCGAGATTCCTAGTTCTTAAAGCTGAAAATAAAATATCAACAGCAATTGAAAAAGAAACCCACAAAATCACTTTGTAACTTGTTTACTTCTACGTAATTACATTTAATTTCACTCCGGAGTGAAATTAAATGTAAATACTTTGAAGTAAACAAATTACAAAGTGATTTTGTGGGTTTCTTTTTCAATCTTCAGAAGGAAGCTGAAAGAAGTTTTTGTTTGTATCAACAGCAATACTAGAAAACAAATTACTGAACGTATCTCCAACACAAGAAATGGTATGCCGATATATCAAAGAAAATGAATTGTTACTTCAGGTAACCACGAAAAAACAATCCACCACCTTTTTTAAACATCAAAGAAATAAATGGCACAAAAATAACAATAATAAGTCATGAAACATTAAATTATATACAGGGCACAGTCATTTTACCCAACATTGAAGGACTACCCTCAAAACACTTGATATTTGACTCCCTTAAGTAAGATACAGTAATATACATGATTTAGAAGTCTACTCATCCAAGTAGGAAACATAAAAATAAACAAATTAATATTGCAAAAATAAAATTTACAGGCCAAGATCTCCTACTCAAAATCAAAATTCTTAGACAAAATAGAGAAGTGCGTCCATTTATATCAAAACACTTCAGTGTACTCAATGTTCAAAGTATGGGCACTCATACAAAAAATGCCATAATAAAGCAGTATGCGCAGTGTGTGCATCAGACACCCATACAACTACATAATTGGAAATATAAATCTCCAAAATGTACTAACTGTGGACAATCCCATCACGCAAAACCTAAAGAATGCTCCTTTTATCAATACAACACAGAGCTCCAGTTGTTGATGAATAGAACAGGAAAGTCAGTCAAAGAAGCTAGACTCGAGCTAAAAGTAAGAGGAGTCAGTAATCCATCTAAAAGCCACTCTTTCGCAAATGTACAAACTGATTCTCATATCAATAATACTGAACCCCAAAACAAGCATGTTGATATATCCACCAGTACCACTACTAACATAGAAGAATCAGATATCATGGAAAAGAACTTCCAATGGAAGAGGAGTCAAATAATAATAATAATAATCGAAATATAAAAAAGAGAAGAATACTGGAACGAACCCCACCTAAGGGAAAAAGGTAAATATTGAAAATTACAATCAATCCAAAGAAACTCCACTAACACCAGGAGAAAATTTTAAAAAAGATATTGCACTAACTTCATCACAAGTGGAAATACACAGTTACCCCCAATCCCAATCAAACCACCAACATCTGGAAAGTAAAGAATCAATAAATCGCCCTTTACAATTCCCATCAAATAATACTAATGAAAATCATACCATTAAACCAAACCAAAATATAACTGTCCCTCCCCAACCATCCACAAGACCCAAATATTCCATTAACAACAACAAAACAAATAACCCTTCAAACCGACAGTCCTTATCACTACAGAAAAGGACCAATAGAATTACAAAACCAGAAATTTTTAAAGCTAGACCAAATACTTCTGAACCAATAATTACCATTACCAAATATGCTTCGTCTTGTGGTTGTAATGAGTGCTTCGTAAGTATATATAACCAATTAACCACCAAGACAGAGGACAGAGTACTAAATTGTATTGACAATTTTATTAAATTAAGGGAATGCCCTTTAACACATCAACATGAGAACGAATTATGTTCTGAATCCCTAAAATACAAAAAGGAAATTATAAAATAAAAAATAGACTTATTATTATTCAATTATGAAAAACAAACAACTGCTGAATCTAATAACCAACATACAAATACAACAATTAAAAAATCAAAAATAAATTAAAATGCGTATAAACTTCGAGGCAAAGTAAAATCGGCATTCAATTTACAGAATTTAACACCAATTCCTCCTTTTATAATGTAATATAAAATTATTCACTATAATATAAATGGCCTCTTAACCCGACTGCGTCTGGGTGAATTACAAAGAATCATACGAGACCACAACCCAATATGTACATGCCTACAACACATAGTATCTAACCCCACAAACATTTGACAGTACAAAATTGCTTATTATTCACCAACTGATGGTGAAAAACTAGGCACAGCAATATATGTTCATAATAGTATCACCTATGAACTTTTAACTTACCATCTTTATCATATCAGATAACAGTTATCAAATTATATGTGCCGGACGAAAATATGATCACAATTTGTAACTTATACACAACTAACCAAATTCTAGCTCGAATTTCAGTGATCTACCAGCATTAATTAGTAATCTGCATGAATCCCTACTTATAGTAGAAGATTTGAACGCTCGTAGTCCCATTTGGGATAACAGTCACCCTGATGAAGCACCAGGAACAAACTTAGAGATAGTATATGTATTGGAGCATGACCTATGCTGCCTAAACGAAAGTGATGTGCCAACTTACTTCTCCAGTACCCACTTAACCTTTTCTTCAGTGGAGATTTCGCTATGCTCAGTCGACTTAGCTGAAAGACTAGAGTGGAATGTCCTGGATGACTCGTATACCAGTGACCACTTCCCCATAGTCCTTAATTATTTAAATAATAATTTAATATTGCCACCTGTAAAAGATAATATCCAAAAAGCGGATTGGGACAATTGCAATCTACATACCAGAAATATACCACCATTTCCGCATAACCAAAGTCACAATACAACATGTGAATTCTTCACGGATTTCATAATGAATGCTGCTGATAAAAGCATACCTAAAACAAGGCCACGCCCAAATAAATTCACTGTCCCATGGTGGACTCCAACCTTAGCAACTTTAAGCAAAATTAAACACGTATTAAGTCGAAGTCTTAGCAGAATCAAGACACGGCTCAAAGCCCTCAACAAATTGCCCCACCATACAAATATACTAAACAAGATAGTGGTCATCAACCTAACAATCAATTATATTAAACCTTTATATAACAAATATAATGCTAAATTTCGAAAACTTGTAATATCTGAGAAAATATTATCATGGAAAAATTATGTCTCCAGCTTGTCAACAAATACATCTATGGAAGATATTTGGCAAAAAATAAGAAAAATAAATGGAAAATATATAAGACACCCAAGAAGTGCAATAAACCAAAATGGGAAACTAATTATAATGACCCATATGAAATCTCGAATACAATAGGGAAACACTTTGAAAACATAAGTGCTTACTTCAATCTAAATGAACATTTTCGAAAAATAAGAACATAGGGAACAAATACTATACTAAATTTTGAAACTATTGAAGATCTAGAATATATTTACGCATTTAATATGAATGAATTAGACAATGCTCTAGATTCATGTCATCCATCGGCCCCAGGCCATGATCAAATATAATTGGAAATTATACAAAATCTAGCCCCCATTGCCAAATCATATTTACTAAAATTCTGGATGAAAAGCGTTTTTCCAGATAAATGGAAACATGCTATCATTATCCCAATAAACAAACCTGGGAAAGATTCAAGTTATTCATCCAATTATAGACATATATCTTTGACAAGCTGTTTATGTAAAATACCAGAAAAAATGGTTAATTCACGACTAACATATGTCATAACTAAAAATTCAACTCTAACACCAACGCAATCAAGATCAATAGCTGGTCGATCAACCCTTGAACCATAAACCTGTCAAAAAAGGATTTAGGGTAATCAGAAAAAATTAACAGTGGTAATATTTTTTGACATAGAAAAGCATATAATACAACATGGAGACAATATAATGCAAAAAACTCACTCTGAAGGTATAAGAGGTCATTTACCAGCTTTTATTAACAATTTTCCATCAGACAGAACTTTCCAGATTCGAATAGAAAATTCTTATTCAAATGTTTATGAATTGGAAGAAGGAATCCCCCATCGCAGTGTCTTAAGCTGCACTCTATTAGCTTTAGCAATCAATGATATTGCAATAAATTTACCAAAAGGAGTTAAAAACAGATTGTATGTTGATGACTTTGCCCTATTTTATACAAGTTGCACTAAGACATGCCCAAAGAATCCTCAATACAGCCATCTCAAATATTACCAGTTGGGTAAATTCAGTAGGATTCCAATTTTCAATGGATAAAACAAATGCAATAATTTTCTGTAAAGATAAAAGATGGTTAAAACAACAAACAATTAAGCTTTATCTTTACAATACCGAAATAAAATTCTGCACAAATGTTAAATACCTAGGAATGGTGTTTGATCAGCCCCTGAACTGGAAAGCACACCTCAGATGCATTAAAGCAAAAGGCATAAAAGCCCTAGCCATATTGAAAAAACTATCACATACCAAATGGGGAACTGGACGTAACACCATGCTTATGTTATATAAAACAACAGTACCATCTATAATAGATTATTATTGTCCAATATATTCATTTGCCTCAGAAGCTACACTAAAAATACTCGATGCACTGCATCATTAAGGAATATGTACGTTTGTGCACGGCAGGATCCTGGTGCACGGGAACATTTCGATCATCCCCTATTTTACCCCTAAAACATTACCGCAACTTGATAACTATGCGTAGGGGCCTTTCCCTTCAAGCATCTCTTGATGCTACCTGCTTTCTGAATTATAATCAAAGATTAAAAAACAAACAACCAAATATTCAATGAATTCACACAATATTAAACCAATTTTCCATCCGGCAATAGAATTCCCACCACCCTGGACTTTGGAAAGAGTAAAAATATGTACTGCTCCATCATATCTACTAAAAAGAAATATGGCAAACAGAAATGTACCGTCAACATGCGTTGGAGCACATCACAAGGAGATCAACTTATGATCCATACAGATGGATCAAAGAGCAACACTGGAGTGGGAGCCTCAGCATTCTCAAAAGATAAGTTAGTTAAGATAAGTCTTCCTCCAGTATAACCAGTATGCACAGCTGAACTCGCAGCCATACGAATCTGAGAAGAGAGCAATTTCCACTATAATTTTCAGTGACTCACGAAGTGCTATTGATGCTATAACTAAGTACAAGTCTACAAATCACCTTGTACAAGAAATCCAAATAAAAATACACCAACTTGTCCAATCGGGCCTATTAATAAAGATATGTTGGATTCCAGCACATGTGGGAACTGAAGGGAACGAAAAAGGAGATACAGCTGCCAAATTAGCTTGCACTATTCCATCAACAATGACACATGCCCAAGTATCAGACTGGATAACCTCAACTCTAATATATCAAGACTGGCAAATAGATTGGACATCAGTGCCAACTACAAACAAATTGAGAAATATAAAAAGCTAAGTTAATTCGTAGATGTCATCATCTGAAAAAGAAAGAGCGAAAGAAGTGCTATTAACAAGACTACGTATAGGACATACTAGATTTTCACACGGTCGTTTGATGTCAAATCCACATCCAGACCCAATGAAATGTAGTACATGCCAGACACCAATGACTGTCCAACACTTATTAGTCGATTGTCCAATTTGGAACCATCAAAGAACTTATATTGGCAAAACACGACACTGAAAGGCGTTCTTGCTGAAGGCAAAGATTTTGTATTAAATAGGATCATCATGTTCCTAAGGAAAACCAGTTTCCTAAATAAAGTTTATTTTCTTTATTAATTCCTGAAAACCAGCCCGAGAAGAGCCGTTGTTAGGCTCAGAGGTCTGGAAAAACAAATAATATAATAATAATAATAATAATAATAACATATGAAACACTGGTGCTCTCTCTCTCTCCAGCTGTTTCACATGTAGTTCTTCCTGAGTAGAGGAGCCTTGTACTCTTTGATGACTAGGTATGTCCAGGAAGTTTGCGAATCACTCTAGCTGGAGGCAAAGAAGAACAGTCAAGATTATTCTGGTGTTCAATGATATCTGCAACTTCATTAGGACCTGCCTGATCAGAATGCAAGGGCCAAAGTTTTAGACATTCAGACTGTTCCACGAGTGCAATGTCACTTCCATCTTCTAGGCCACCAGATCTAGGAGGGGAGAACAATAAACCAAAAGTTTGTGGTTTCGTTCATGGATGTTACAAACAACTTGGGAAGAGTCCTCCGGAACTGCCAAAGAACCCTGCAAATGTTTATTCATCAACCATGTGAAAGGAAAAACTTGCAACTTCCTGTACATACATTGGCAACCACACTCCATGCTTATGAAATAACCTGAAACCAGGGGCTCTGGAAAAAGAAAAGGTAACACTTGATTTTCAGTGATAATGAACATAAAAAACTGACAGCTGTGTAAACAGCTGTTAAAGCCATTCCTGAGAAAAGTATCTAGGTCCACTCAATGGCAGTCACAGTGAGAATTATGCAGGGGCAATATAGACGACTGGATGTGTATTTGATACTTTGTTAAAAGTATAAATTAATCATTGTATAACGAATTAGGAAATATTGCATATTGTTGTATGCTAAATCTGCTACTGGCAGACATGAGAGATCAGTCTGTATTGATATGATAATTTAAAAAATACAAAAAAATATTATTCACAGGGAGAAAACTTCAAGTAGAGAAAACAATGTTGTTGCTGGTAGGTAGGAGTATCCTAATGTCATCTTTTAAATCTGTTGGCAAGAAATAGTCCGAACAGACAAAGGTTTGCGTCGTAGGTTGAAAGGTTTTGATTTTGGTATCCTTCCTTCCTTCAAAGAACCATCAGCCAGTGGCTTGATTTCTCTTTATATGACGGAATCCTGGGGGATGATATGCCTTTTGGACACTTGCCAGAAGTATTGGCACAACCAAACGCTATACAAGTTGGCAATAAACCTAAAACATGAGGACAATACCGAGGACGAATACAATACAATAACGTGCTTCGCTGCACTTGCTATTGTGCGGCGACCGTACCGCTCCCGCTACACTACATCACTGGTACTAATCCGCCAGATGGCAGCATGGTCAAATCTTGGATAAATGGCGCTCTCCATTGAAGTACCTCGACGCTAATTTGAAATTTGCTAGCATATTGTGATTTGTATTGTTCATATTTTTGTTCATATTGTTTTAGTACATTGCACTTGCTGCTTGTATGTTGAATTTTCTTTAGTATTTAGTCTTTCTTTCTGGTGGGTCATGGCGCCACCTGTAAGAACAATGCGACATGTTCATTGTTCCCACTTCCCGCTTTCGGTCTGAATAAAATTCTACCGACGACAACACAAGTGTATCAATCAGCCCCTTCCTGGAACTCTGTTAATAAGTGAAACTAATCCTAGAAAGTCTAGAACTTAGTAAGGTTATGGGCCCAGAACACATCGGGATTGATTGAAAAGTGTGATATCGTCCAGACTGAAGAAAGTGTTAGCCTATAGCTAAGCTTCCCTTAAGCGTTTCATCAAGAAGTAAGTTCAAGATGTCCGAATGTGAAGAAAGGGAAGAGACCTCCAAGAAGATCCTCCTACAGTGTGATGGGGCAAACTACTACCCATGGTCGAAGAGGTTCGAAGCAAGACTGATTGACAAGAACTGTTGGAATGCCATTGAACCTGGGTTTAGGAATGACATCCATGATAATGAGAATGAAGAAGAGGCCTTGGCTGAGCTCAACCAAGAACAAGCCAGAGTTGATCGCCGAGCTTGGGGAGTCATTATCGAGGCGCTGCACAGCTCTACTCTCTATGATGTTGGTGAGTTTAAATTTGCAAAGAAAGTGTGGGACACACTTAAGGAAATGTACAGTGAATTTGGGATTATTCACACTATGCTATTTTTCAAGGAAATGGCTAGGTTGGATAAAGTGCCATCAATGCCAATGGCAGATTACATTTCCGAGATGCATGAGTTGATTTAGAAGGTGAGAATGGGTGACATCCAATAAATGGCACTTGCTTTGCTGCTTTCTTGCTACTTGGTCTACCACTCAGGGAGTATGATGCTTTTGTGAGATCCTTCGAGGGTGATCTGGATAGGCTCACATCAAGAAATGTAAAGAGCAAGCTTGTGATGGAAGAAAGGCGATTATCATTGCACAACAGGGTGACATCAAGCAAAGAAGCACCTGTGGCATTAAAAGCAATGGTTAAACAGCATCCTAAGCAGAAGCACAATCAGCAGCCTCAGAAACAGGACACCTCTGGTGATAGTAAAATAAAGTGTTACAAATGTAAGGAGCCTGGACACAAGGCAAGGGATGCCCTCTGGAAGAAGTTCAAGGAGGAATGCACTTAGAAAGGGGATGCCAAGGCTTCTGTAGCTGAATTTGAAGAAGTAGAAGTAGTGCTCCTATATGCCGAAGCAAATGCACATGCATACATGTCAAAATCATCAGCAGGAAATTGGTTTCTGGACTCAGGTGCGTCAGATCATATGTGCTGTGACATTAAGAAGTTCAAGGACATCAACCTTGGTGATGGACATAGACTTTCGGTGGAAGGGATTGGGGTAATCGTGATTCAAGCCAAATGTAAGATTGTACTTCAAGAAGTGATGCATGTCCTTAGTCTATACTGTAGTCTCGTGTCTGTACAACAGATCACTGCCAAGGGTGCATCTGTATTATTTGTGGGTGACCTAGCAAAGGCATCCAAGGGTGGCATTGAACTCTTTGTTGCTAAGAAAGAGGGGAAGATGTACATTATGAATCTGGACTGGCCTAGTAAAGATAATGATCGAGCTACTGTGGCATTGCCCGCTAAGGTATCGATGGAGACTTAGCATTAAAGAATGGGTCATCTCAACTATGACGCTTTGAAGAAAATTCCAGCTCTGGCTAATGTCAAGAAAAAAGAATGTGGAAAATGTGAAGCATGCATTGAGGGGAAGATGACAAGAACACCTTTTCCTGCAAGCACCTCAAGAGCATCTAAACCTTTGATGCTAGTGCACTCCGATGTTATGGGACCCTTTAATACCTCTTCATTTGGTGGGTCCATTTATGCTATTGTGTTCACTGACGATTACTCCAGGTATCTGACTGTAATGCCAATGAAGTCCAAGGATGAAGCATTCAGTACAAGGCCAAGATGGAGAATCTCACGGGCCACACCCTGAAGAAAATTAGATCTAACTTAGGAGGGAAATACTCTGGTAAAGAGCAGTTGGACAACTATCTGGCTGCAAACGGAATGGTGCATGAAAGGAGCGTGCCTTACTGTAAACAGCAGAACGGGAGAGCGGAACGACAAAATATCATACTTATGGAAATGGTGAGGACTATATCATCTGAAGCTGGAGCTGACAAGAGACTGGGAGCTGAAGCTATGTCAACTGCTGCCTACAACAGGAACAGAGTGCTGAGCAGTGCCATCAATTTTAAGATACCATTGGAACTGGCTACAGGAAAGGAACTCACAGGGAATGATTATGAACGCATGAGACCCTTCGGATGCAGAGCTCAGTCCATGCATGAGAGAAGTCAGAAGCAAGCTTGATAGCAAGACTGTAGAGTGTATCATGCTTGGTTATCAGGAGGATACAAAGGATGGGCTTTGGAACACAGATGACAAAAACCACAAGTATGCTATATCTTGCTAAAGAATTGCTTAAAGAGAAAGCAATCCTATTTTTTTTATGATCAATGTTTTGAAAAACCTCCTTTTTGTTTTGAGACATCATACCTATCAAGTGCACTAAAGCAGTGCCAATGTGGAAAATAAATGTGTGAGGCATTGATAAATTGGTTAAAGGAATGTTGGTGAAATTATTAAAGTCATATATGAAAAGGAATTTTTATGATTTTTCTCAATTTATACCCTTGCATACACTTCTGTAGTATTATGTTAGTTGCATATGTCAAAATTGTACAGCAAACTTCCTTTTCAGAAAAATTCTCTTGACCTTAATTTCAGTACTTGGTTTGTGTTCCTTCATTTTTGCTCTCAGATATATTCACTCCTAAAGGGTGGCAACCTTGCACAACTTGGAGCTTCAAGTAGCCTGCTGTTTTTTTCTAGTCCATACATGTTTTTCCTGTTGTTACAACCTGCTCATCACTTTCCATCATCTACACTGCATAAATGAACTTTTATGTACATCAAGCGTGGACATGAAGGGGGTTTTAAAAAATAAATGTCTATACTTACATCAGCCTGTATTGCTAAATCTTACTTGCTGCAGGCTTATAGTAAAAGGAAAAGTTAATAAGTGCGAGAATATTAAGCAAGAAATATATTATATGCAAAATAAACCCATTTTCAACATTTAAATGCTTCCTACACACAGTACACGAGCCCTAAAAAATAAAAAAAACAGAAATAATAAGTGCATATGCAGTGCTAGCATAGAGTAAAGACAACAGATGGCAGCATAAAAACAACAAAATTGCTATGCCACACTGACCTCTTTATGGCATAGCAAAATGCGTCGTCCGTCGTCTGCAAGGAAAGTGAGATGTCTCCGCCCACATAGTCCCGCAGCCTGGACCGTTGAGATACAACGAACGAGATACCGACTGTAACCCCTACCGGTATTTAGGAGTAGACTTGTAAACTGTGAAACTGACCGTCTGCCGAAAATATATGGGTTGCTTACTTAACAAGCACCACTAATTGCTCGTTAGATTTTGGGTCTAGATCCAATATATGAGATACCAGATGAAACTAATATATAAGATATATCTGCAGACTCTACTGATTATAGAATGACCAGTGACAGACATTTTGGAGGGTGAGTTCCCCCTGACAGACGCACTGAAAAGGTGGGGTTAATTTGATCTAGATCCAACTTAGGAGATACCGAGTAAAATTTACTCTACAAAAGCACTGCACATCCTAGAATACTGTGGTGGTAATGGTAGACGTTTTAGTGGGTGGTTACCCCCTGACAGACGCCCCACAACGAGTGGGGAGGTGGAGACAGGATCTCCATCCAACATTGGAGATACCAAGTAAAATTTGTACTACAATTGCACTGCACATCCTAGAATGCTGTGATGGTAATGCCAGACATTTTAGTGTGTGGTTACCCCCTGACAAACACCCCACAACGAGTGGGGAGGGGGAGACAGGATCTGCATCTAACATGGAGATACCAAGTAAAATCTGTACTACAATAGTTCTTCACATCCTAGAGTACTGCGGTGGTAATGACAGACATTTTAGTGGGTAGTTATCCCCTGACAGACAGCCCACAATGAGTGAAGTGAGGGGGAGACAGGATCTCCATCCAACATTGGAGATACCAAGTAAAATTTGTACTACAATAGCACTGCACATCCTAGAATGCTGTGATGGTAATACCAGACCTTGTAGTGGGTGGTTACCCCCTGACAGACACCCCACAATGAGTGGGGAGGGGGAGGGGGAGACAGGAACTGCATCCAACATTGGAGATACCAAGTAAAATTTGTACTACAATAGCACTTCATATCCCAGAATGCTGTGATGGTAATGACAGACATTTTAGTGGGTGGTTTCCCCCCTGACAGACACACCCTAACAGGTGGGCAGGGGAAGGGCAAGCCTTGATAATGAATGTCTAGAATAGTACAGTGGGCTACTATTGACCCGTATTATACATTATCATGATATATTTAATAAATATTTTTATCCTTTCTATATCCTTTGTATTTATCAAACACAGTGTTTCCCAACCTTTGGCACTTTGAGGAACCCCTGAGACAATTTTCCTCATCCCAAGGAACCCAATACACACCCCACACACACACACACACACATATATGTATATATATATATATATATATATATATATATATATATATATATATATATATATAATATATACAAGCATTTGTATTAATTACCTTTAGTAAAACAGAGGGAAAAAATCTCGCACGATATGTTACGATAAAATAAATTATAGGACTACGATTTCTCACGCCATGTTTAACGAAAAATATATACTTATAAATTTATAAATAACAAATAATTAAATAAAACATGAATTCTTACGGAACACCTGGCGATCGTTCACGGAACCCCGGTTGACGATGGCTGATCTTACACAAAAATTATTTATTTGTTTCATATAAATAACAGTCATCTGTAGGCCCATAATAATTCAGTCATATTATTATTTTGTCAAGCAAGCAACTGACTTCAATTATAGTAGGGGAGCCCGGGGCTAGTTGGCTACAGGGTTAAGTTGGCACACTCAAAATTACTTTAAAGTTTACCAATAGATGACTCTAATACTTATACTGTGTAATTGACACGTGGTTCCTCAATTACCAGCAAAATTCTATAGAGACAGAACGTAGGAGCTCGAATTTATGAGACAATTTTTGATTTTGATGGTAGTAAGTAAATATTTTAATCTTTCTGTTATTTGTTTTAACATCTATACATTCATAAAGATAATTTTTCAATTATAGCATAGTTTTCCTTATGGTTTAAATATTCTATACCATTAAAATTATTAATTCAAGGCTTCTTGGTGTGGACTGGTAAGCGTTTTTGTACCAAATGGTAGGGATGGGGCAAGTTGGCACACGTTATTTGATAACGATAGTAAGCCTATTTATTTATATAATTTACGTTTTGTTTCTGGATTTTTGGAAGGATAATGAGATTAGTGTCCTATCATTTCTTCCACATAGTTCTCACAAGTTGCAGCCCCTGGATTTTTGTGTTTATAGACATCTGAAGAAATGTGTTAACAGGACATGTGATTCGTGGATGACTGGTAATCCGGGATCAAGTATGCCCATCTGTGACATTCCTGGTAAAGTTTCCTCGGCTTTACCTCTAGCTGTCAATTATTCTGATGTTTTCAATTGGTTTAGGATTGATGGAATTTCAACTCTGAATTACAGACTATTTCAAGATTTTGATTTTAGGGGTGATTATGTAACAGATTGAGAGATGTCCGAAAAGACACACGGGCTTCAGATCAGTCATCAGCGTGATACAGAGTTTAAGAATTGCTCCTGTTGATCCAGAAGAAAGCTCAGCTGAAGAGAGCCTGTGTGTGTGTGTGTGTGTGTGTGTGGTTTTTTTTTTAACAAGGAGAGTCCTCGGCATTTCTCTGATCGTACCTGACACCTAGCCACCCGTAATAAACTCCTTAGACCTTGGTCAGTCGTCTTCATTCTTGGTCCTAGACCCTAGACTCTTGGTCCTTGGATCTTATTTCATCCTTAGATACTCATGATTCTTCGTCAGATTGTAATCACGTGCAGTACTTTTCCTGATCCTGATTATACTCGCAAGATCTTCAATAGACCTTTATATTATTATAGAAGTTCCTGGTGTTATACATGAAGTTTGTTAATTTTGTATGTTTCAGTTTGTAAATATATTTTAAGTTAATAGAATTTTTCATGTTATACCTTTATATTAAAAATTAAACAAGGAAACTTAAAAATGGAATATAAAATATAAAAGCCATAACTCGACAATTGGCGCAGTGAGTAGGATGATTTGTTCATGAATTTAATGTTTTCTGTTTTCTATTTTGTTGTTTTTTAACCAGGACTCGATAAGAGAAGTGTCGGACTTGGACCCCAGGTATTTTGTTAAAAAGGAGTTTGTTATGGAAATTTATGGCTGGTGGTATGTCGCTGTCCTGTTGTTGACTTAAAATTTTTTAAGTTTTGCAATGCGTTTTTGTATAGAGCGTTAATTAGAGGTTAAGTATCTTGATTATATGCTTACAAAAACTTTTGAATTCTTATTAGTATACGGGCATTAATTAGAGGTTGAGTATCTGATTAAATGCTTAATTTTTGTGTGCATTCTTAAACTTATATAAAGTTGTTTGTGCGAGTTGTTTACAGCAATACATTATGAATTAGTTTTGTGATTCAGTGTTTGCTAACAATGTAACTGCGTTATTGTTATAATGGGCTTGCTTTAAATGACTTGTTCTTAGCAGTCTGTTAAATAATTTATGCGTGGGTCAAAGTTTAACTTCGCATTCATAAGGTAGTGTTTACATTTTCCGATGTTTGATTACTCACGTAGTGTAATTTTCTAGTCGTCGTTCCCTTGTTTTCAAGGGAATGTTACTTGGATGTATTTTGTACGTTTAGTTATCGTGTAATGATTCTTAATTTTCATTAAACCGTTAATTGACAGTGCAATTAAACAAGGCCTTATTGGTACTCAAATTGATGAATTTGTACAGAAACAGTTAAAGCTTCAGATAGAATATGACGAGGTCCGAAAGAAAGCAGACGAAGAGAGAGAAGAAAGAGTCGCAAAGCGTGAGTTAGATAAGCAAAGCGTGAGTTAGATAAACTAGAGAGAGAGAGAGAAAGAAAGCAGACGAGGAGAGAGAGAGAGAGAGAGAGAGAGAGAGAGAGAGAGAGAGAGAGAGAGAGAGAGAAAACATGAATTAGAGGTACTTAAATTGAAATCTAGTCTTGATTACACTCCAGATCATAATCCCATTGTTGATCCCTTAAGGTCTTCTTTGCCTAAAATTCCACCATTTGACGAGACCGTAGACGAAATAGACTTGTACATAGATCGCTTTGAGAGATTAGCGAAATTTTACAAATGGAGAGAAGAAAATTATTCAATGTTATTGGGAACTCTATTGCGTGGTAGAGCTTTGAAAGTTTATTGTAGCTTGTCCAGCGATATTGTCAATAATTTTGTTGCACTTAAGAAAGCTCTGCTTAAAGCTTTTCACATAAATTCTAATGTATATCGGAGGAAGTTTAGAGATTCTATTGTTGATACTGACGAAAGTTTTGTACAGTTCAATTGCAAATTGGGACAATATTTTGTTAATTAGTTGGAACTAGCAAATGTAGAGAAAAATTATGAATCTGTTAGAGATTTTATGATTTTTGATCAAATGTTATCTAGTTGTTCTCATGATCGTTCATTTTTGCTAGAACAGTCATTTCAGAATTCGTGTCGACTTGCTGAGAGTGCAGATAGATATCTAGTTGCTCATGGTATGAAATTCACTCTAAACCTCACGCTAAACCTCTTGGTGATAAAATTTCAAATTCTCCTAAAGTTTCGAATTCGGTAACTAAATCTGATTCTAATGTTAAATGTCATCATTGTGGTGAAGTTGGTCATATTCGTCCTAATTGCTCTGTGTGCAAATTAAATAAGAAATCTGATAAAGTAGTGCCTAAAATAGGTGTGGTACTTGGCCGTGAAGAAAAATTGCATAATTGTGTAACTGATACCGATGGAAAGATTTTTGATCAGTCAGTTGAGATAGTTTTTGATACTGGGTGCAATACCGTGGTTGTTAGAGATACATTAGTACCTTTAAATTACCCTCGTGGCAGAAAAGTGAAAGTTTATGACTATCTTGGTAGACCTTTGTACCTAAATACAGTGCATACAATTGTTGAGTCTAAATTCTTTTCTGGTCAAGTTAAGCTATTGTTGCCCCCATACGTTGCGCAGATGTCATTATTGGTCTTATACCTGGACTTAAACATAATGTTGATGCAGGTTTAAGTTTAATTCACGGTGATGAGTTTGCTTCTGATCGTAACGTTAACGTTAATGTTGTAACGAGAGCAAAAGCTAAGAGTAAAGTAAAGGAACGTCCTATGTCTAGTAATCTTGAATCTTTGGATAAGGAATGTGGTCTTAATTCTGATGAATTTAGTAAGTATCAAAATGAATGTCCTTCACTTGCTAGTATTCGTAAGTTGCTTGATAACGAAGAAAGTGTAACCTTAAAATGTCGGACAGTAAAGTACGTAAATATTGGAGATTTAATATATCGTAAGTGCATTGAAAGTAGTAAACCTGAAGATGTGAGAAAATTACAGTTAGTTGTGCCAGTTCAGTACCGTAATATAATCATGAAGTTAGCACATGAATCTTTGTTGGCGGGACACTTTTCTTCTCGTAAGACTATAGATAAGATCATGCAGAAATTCTATTGGCCGAGGGCAAGCTTAGATATACATAGATTTTGTAAATCTTGTCATTCGTGTCAAAAGTTCAGCATAAAATCAAAGAAAGTACCTTTAGTGCCAATGCCCATTGTGAATGAACCTTTTTCACGTATTGCTATTGATCTAATTGGTCCTCTCACTCCTTCTACTAAGAAAGGTCATAAGTATATTCTTACGGTGATAGATATGGCTACTCGATATCCCGAAGCAGTTGCTTTACGTAATATTGATACAGTTTCTGTAGCTGAGGCATTAATGGAGATATTTTGTAGACTTGATATACCCAAAGAAATCCTTAGTGATCGTGGCACTCAATTCAAATCCGATCTTATGTCTGAAATTAATAAATTATTATGTATCAAAGCCATTTACACAAGTCCTTATCATGCATCTTGTAACGGAATGGTTGAACGGATGAATGGAACTTTGAAAAATATGCTCAAGAAAATTTGTATGGATAATCCGAATGAATGGGATAAATATATTAATGTTGTCTTATTTGCATATCGTGAAATTCCAAATGATAGTTTAAAGTTCAGTCCTTTTGAATTGCTGTACGGTCGAAATGTAAGAGGTCCATTATCTATTTTGCTTGAATTGGTATCTAATAATAGTATTGATGGAGAATTAACTACTAGTTATCAGTACATAATTAACCTTAGAGATAAATTGCAGAGCATGGCTGAAGTTGCAGTAAATAATGCCAAGGTTAGTGCCAAGAAATATAAAGAGTATTTTGATCAGAAAACCTCCTCTCGTAAATCCAAGGTTAATGATGAAGTTTTGGTTATGCTTCCAAATAGTTCAAATAAATTCCTTATGCAATGGAAAGGTCCATATGTAATCACTGATGTTCATTCTAATGGTGTTGATTACTATGTCAAAGTAGGAAATAGATTAAAGTTATATCATGCAAATATGCTTAAAACTTATCATAGAAGAACTGAGATTAGTGTAATTCAACAAGAAGTAAATGATCTTGTAAATTCATCAAATTTGTTTTCAGCTCTTCAAGCTGAAGTACAGCCTGTTATTGCAGTTACTGACGATAATTGTTGTGAATTGCCATCAAGAGATGAAAACTCTGGTAATTATAATTTTTGTGAATCTTTGTCATCTGATAAAATTAATGATCTTGAATGTTTATTGAAGTCATTTACAGGCGTCATGAGTGATACACCTAGTCGTACTAAGACTATTTCTCATAATGTAAAATTGCAAAGTGATGAACCAATCAGAGCTAAGAATTACCCAATTCCTTTAAGTTTGCTCGATGAATTCAATAAGGAGGTAGATAGAATGATTGATATTGATATTATTCAACCTTCAACTTCTGATTATTGTTCACCTGTTGTTATTGTACGAAAACCTAATGGAAGTATAAGTTTATGTGTTGATTTTAGAACTCTTAATGAATATTCAGAATTTGATACAGAACCGATGCCTAGTATAAATGACGATTTACGTAAAATGAATGGCGCTAAATATTTTACTGAATTAGACCTGTGTAAGGGGTACTCGCAGGTTCCATTAGATCCTAGAGCTATGAAATTTACAGCTTTTTCTACTAAGTATGGGTTAATGGAATTTAAAGTGATGCCATTTGGTCTTAAAACCGCGTGTGCAACATTCGTAAGATTGATGAGACAAGTATTGTCAGGGTTATCAAATGTATCTTGTTATTTTGATAACATTGTTATTTTCAGGAAATCCTGGAGTAATCATCCTAATCATATTAAGTTAGTTCTTTCAAGACTTCGTGACCATGGCCTAACAGCTGGTCCTGATAAATGTTTCTTCGCATTCAGTGAAATAAAGTATCTTGGGTATAAACTAGGAAATAACTGTTTATCGCCTATTAAATCCAGAGTAGATGATATTGTTTTAATGCCTGTTCCTCACAAAGAAGGACTTACGTTCATTTATGGGAACATTAGGGTATTACAATAGATTTATTCCAAACTTTTCTATTTTGTCTGCCCCGATTAATGATTTATTGAAGAAAAACTGTAGTAATCAATTAAATTGGTATGATAATCAACTTAAATGTTTCAATGATCTTAAAGCTTATCTTTTAAAATCTCCTATCTTGATGTTGCCTGATGTAAAAAAGAAGTTTTATTTGCGAACAGATGCGTCGTATCATGGTTTGGGTGCTGTTATATTGCAGGATCATGATGGTATGTTTAAACCAGTTTGCTATGCAGGTAGGAAATTAAATAAATCTGAATTAAATTACTCTACTATTGAGAAAGAACTTTTTGCAATTGTTTGGGGGAATAGAAAGATTTAAAGAATTTTTGTATGGTAAAGAATTTGTTCTTCAAACTGATCATGCACCTCTTAAGTATCTTAGTAGTATGAAAAATAAGAATGACCGCCTTATGCGTTGGGCATTAAGTTTGCAACCACATTTTTTCTTTATTGAGTACATAAGAGGGTCTGATAATGTTTGATCAGATATGATCAGTAGATGCATATAGTTTTTTTTTAAGCCTGTCGTTCAAACTTAGTAGGGGGCTTGTCGAGGAATGCTGTGCTGCCATCTCTTGTATATATTTTCACTCCATGGACTAAAGAAGTTATTTCTTTGTTTATTTGGTTGTACTTGTTTTTTTTGTTTTTTTTTTTTCGTAACATGGAGAGTCCCCGGCATTTCTCTGATCACTACCTGACACCTAGCCACCCGTAACAAACTCCTTAGACCTTGGTCAGTCGTCTTCATTCTTGGTCCTAGACCCTAGACTCTTGGTCCTTGGATCTTATTTCATCCTTGGATACTCATGATTCTTCGTCAGATTGTAATCACGTGCAGTACTTTTCCTGATCCTGATTATACGCGCAAGATCTTCAATAGACCTTTATATTATTATAGAAGTTCCTGGTTTTATACATGAAGTTTGTTAATTTTGTATGTTTCAGTTTGTAAATATATTTTAAGTTAATAGAATTTTTCATGTTATACCTTTATATTAAAAATTAAACAAGGAAACTTAAAAATGAACAATCAAATATATTTTTAAAAGAACCAGAGTTCATGGAATAAAAAATATAAAAACCATAACTCGACAGCAGGGCATGTAACATGTGGGAGCATGAAGACTATGACGAGGATTTATTTCACACCTGCCACAATTACAACTAGATGATCTGAAGTAATACTAATGCCTTATATTTTGTATTTTGGAAATTCAGAGGGTATTTTTGCTATTTGATTTAAATGCAAATTAGTAATTTTCTTTTAATTATCAATGTGCCAACTTACCCATAATGTGTTCCAACTTACCCCGTGGGGCAAGTTGGCACGAAAAGTTATTTTTTTCTAAAGCTTATTGTTATCTTATGTTGATAACAAACAACAATTATTTTGCTCTATAATAAAGACGAATGTTAATATTTTTCAATGGTGGTAAGAATTTTGCAAAAATGTTTGTTTTGTATTCGCAATAACCAAAATTGTAAAAAGTGTGCCAACTAGCCCCGGTCTCCCCTACTCGCTTTAGCTTTGTTTACGAGATGAAAATTAATGTAGCGGTGGTTGGAAGACTGGCACTATAAAGTAGCATATAAGTTCTTATCATTATTAGAGTTATTGCTGTAAAATGTCTATGTACATAACATTTGTTAAATAGAGTTACGCACCCATTAAATAGATAATAATACATATGTAATATATACGCTATAGTCAGGGTACAGATCATAATAATTGCGCTATAGCCTACTCGGTTTGTTTTATCGAAGCAGGACTACCTTCTTTTGGTTTCAACGGACTTTCATGCTAATGAAATCATGGATACATTTTTGTATTATCAGTGTTATGAATTAATATTGCCGTTACTATAGTCGATTTTTTTTCGGCTGGTGTAAAATTCGTCAGATATAATACACCTGGCTGAGGAAGGACACAGAGGATCTCTGTTTTTTAAACAATCTCTCTACACACCAAGTTATTTCGAACATTTCCATTCTCTCAAGAAGATTATGAATAAATACAAGAGCAAACTAGACCAAAAAAATAATCACCTAGCATTAATGTAAAGAAAACAAGAGAAATGAAAAATTAGTGCGATTGTCAATTTTTTCTATCGTTAATGTTTAATGAGTCAGTGTTAGGGTTTAGTGAGTAAGCGTTTAGTGAATGTTTATGAGTAAGTGTTTGATGAATGTTTAGGGTTTGGTGACTGTTTAATGTGTCAGTATTCAGTGAATGTTTACTGAGTCTTTGGGGTTTAGTGAATGGTTTGTGAATGTTATTGAATGTTTATTATGTAAGTATTCAGTGAATGTTTTGTCTTTAGGGTTTTAGTAAATGTTTTGTGAATGTTAAGTGAACGTTTAGTGAATGTCTTGTAAATGGATGTGTTTAGTAAATATTTAGTGTGTAAGTATTCAGTGAGTGTTTAGGGTTTTAATGAAAGTTTTGCGAATTTTAAGTGAGCGTTTAGTGAATGTCTTGTGAATGTTAGTGTTTAGCAAATGTTAAGTATGTAAGTGTTTATTAAGTTTTTAATAAGTGGATGTTCATTCACTGTTTAGTATGTAATAAGTATTTAGGGTTTGATAAGCATTTAGTATTTAATGAGTACTTAGGGTTTAATGAATGTTTAGTGTTTAATTAATGTTTAGGATTAGGTGAGTGTTTAGTGAATGTTTACCGAGTGTTTGGGGTGTAATGAGTATTTAGTAAATTTAGTGTTTTAAGTGTTTAGTGAGCATTTAGTGTATAGTGAGTGCCTAGTGAGTGTTGGGTATTCAGAGTGTTTTGTGTTATTGAGTGTGTGTGTGTGAGTATGTTAAGTGTGTGTGTGTGTGTGTGTATAGTGAATGTATGCAAGTGTGAGTGCTTACTGAGTAAGTGCATTGTGAGTGTTGGTGTTTAGTGATTGTACTACATTACTGTTTAGTTAGTGCTTCGCTACCATATGCAAAGAAAGTCCTGTATTTACACAGGAACCATTTATGCTTGACACTGCTTAGATCCAAGAGCAGATGCTTAGGCCTGACCACAATGGTTGGAGTGTTTAGGTGTGTTTTCGTAAGGTAATTTTTCTCTGTGAAATTGGGTCGAATAATAATAATAATAATAATAATAATAATAATAATAATAATAATAATAATAATAATAATAATAATAATAAGGATAAAAAAAAAGTAATAGTAATAAAATATAGTACTAAGAGCTGGACCGAGACCTTTCAATATGGCCTTCCGAAGTCACTCTCGGCAGGGAGATCGCTACTCCAGTTATTGACACCCTATGCCTTGCACACAGCTGACATGTTTGCTCATTCGGTTGTCCGATTTTTATGACTGTTGGAGACGTATTATAAATCATATTAACAATGGTAACTACATTGAACAGACGTGAGGATATAATATGATGTTAGTGCCTGTCTACTGGGTATAATGAACAATTAAAGTAAAAATATTACTAGGGAGAAAATTAGCCGAATAATGGTCGGCAAAGCCAGCATCGATAGAATGTATTGCAACACATTACATAGGCTGCCTGTGGTGCGTGCCGGCGGGAAGTTAAGAGACAAACACATTCAGCTGGCTTTAAACATCAAACTGCATATCATTTTTATTTGAGTTTAGATTTTCTTCCCTGAATATATATGGTACCTGATACTTGGTGATAGTGTACAGATCAATTTGAGTGAGGCAGCCGAAAATAAGTGGACTATTAGATAACTGACATGATATAATAATCTTTATAGTTAGCTTATCCTGAACAATTCATTCACATTTCCGTTTCCAGTAATTATTTGTGTTGGGATACATCATCTCTTAGTGAATGTGCGGGTGTTAAAACGGCTCTTTATGATGGGACTTTGGTCTTAATATATTGCAATCGAATTCCCATATCCGATAGAAATTTCATTTCATCCACACGAACCAACACTAAAGAACAATTCAGTTATGGTAAGACACGTTGGGCTACGAACCTTGACACGGCTGCAGTGTCCTAACTATAGGCAAGAAAAGAAAATGACCAAAGAAGCTATCAAAACGAGAATACTTATCTTACATTTCTTTTTTTAGAGGAATTGATAGTGGCACAATATGACTGGTTTAATTATTCAAAAAGGCCTCAGCACACATGCTTGTAGCTGTTGTCACTTGACCCCCTCCCATTCAGATAAAATACTTTGTGTGAAGTAATAACTCCAAACCAAAGGATAGTGCTAAAATTATATATAGTATATATATTATTATATATTGCTACTTTCAAAATGCATATTTCCCCTCTTTGAAATGTTATGTAGAATTGTGCAACATTTTTTCAGATGTGTGTGCAGATTTCGCATAACATGTTGTAAAAGAATATACATATATAATGTAGAATGTAAAAAGAGAGAGATTTTCTTTGTCCGTCGAAACTACGCGATTGGTTTGCCCTTATTATGTCAGCACTGTGAGATTAGAGGAACTGCGAGATCCGTTTGCTTTCCTAATCTGTCAACACGTTTGATAAGCGAGCTCAAATCTTCAATGTGTTTTGGGAATCTGTCATCATGCGTGATAAGGCCTTCTCCTTCGTGTCGATCGAGTAGAATACATGTCTTTTTTTTAACAGACTGGTCTTGTACGCGTATGTCTTTGATCAAACCCACGTGCACGTTACACATTTTGTGAGTAAGATTGCGTAAGATTTTGAAGCTTCTAGAAGCATTATTGTCTCAAAACGTTTTGTCATCTGCCCTGTCCAGTTTCCGTAAGGAAGAGAGATTCATTATATCCTAGAACCACGAGGCGTTAATATCTCTCTCTCTCTCTCTCTCTCGACATCCTTGAGATTATATTAACGTAACATAAATTGGTCACTCGTAACTTGTGAGAATTTCATATTTGATGTTTCTTAGAGTTTATTTAGTGTTTTTGTGGAATCTGAACAAACATTGTTTTGTAACGGCGCCTGGTTTTTGGTAAAGTGAAACAAGCCTGCAGCAAAGAAAGAAATTGGCGTACCAAACAGGTAAAGTGTGTTATATTTTTATTAGTTGCAACTAATAACTAATATCTAATGGTTATGATGGTTTGGTAAGAAACTAATAACGGATAGGAACAATGGTTAACAAATAACTAATAACAGATGGTTACGAAGGTTTGGTAAAAAACTGATGGTTACAATGTTTTGAAGAAGATTTACACTTTTACACATTGCAAATTTTTGTGTTTTGTGTTTGTTTCATATTGTACATTTGTTTCATTTTCTTATTGAAGTATGCCTTTTTATTTTATATTTTCATTTGCATTCACAATTTAATTGACTTAGTTATTTTCATTGCTTAATCATTGCACATTTAATCAAATTTAACACTTGTGAATTAATTTGCATTTACTTAGAATTCTTTTCAAGTTTTATTATTGTTTAGCACTTGTGAATTAATTTCAAATTTTCATTTATTGCCTAACACTTTTGAATTTTGATTGAATTAATCTTCTTGAATTTTGTGATATTAATTTTATTTGATTTACTATATATATATATATATATATATATATATATATATATATATATATATATATATATATATATATATATATATATATATATATATATATATCTATGAGGGTATGCTGTCAACTCAGAAGGAAGTATGCAGGTACCAGTCAAGATATTACGTGATACAGGGAGTAACCATAGTGTGGTAGTACGTGGTTCTCACCCTCAGTTGGAGAAGAGTCTCACAGGAGATTCAGTTATTTTGAAGGGTATAGGAGGAGAGGAAGTAACTCCTATATGCCGCTTACACCTGTCATGTGAATTGGTGACAGGGAATGTTGATTTTGCTGTAAAGGACTCACTGGCTGTGGAAGGTATACATGTTCTGTTGGGGAATGAGGTTGGTGGTGTGCCATTTATTCCTTGTCCTGTAGTGACAGACAAACCATTGAGGATTAGTCCTACAGTAGAGTTGGAGAAGAATAACCCCTACCTGTTTCCTAGTTGTGTAACTACCAGAAGTATGAAGAGGACTACGACTGCAAGTGAAGAAACTCAGGATTTACACACCCAAGAAGGATCAAGTGAAGGATCTTTGTGCTTAGAAGAATTATTCCAGGGAAGTGAAGTTTCCCATAGTGCTGACCAAGAAGAGATTTCCCAAGAAAATGAAGAAGAAGAACCTGATGTTCCTGAAGAGACTCCGAGTAGTCAAAGTGTTATTGAAGACAGTAGTGAAACTACAGTATCTGAGTTAGTAGATATTGAGAATTCAACCCTTGAAGTTGGCCAAGTGACAAGAGAGAAGCTGATGGACTTGCAGAAGAAGGATGCATCGTTAACTGATTTGTTCTTCAGAGTTGTTGATCGAGAAAAGATGCAACAAACTCCTACCTGTTATTATCTGAAGGGAGGTTTGCTGATGAGGAAGTATAGACCTACAGATATACCAGGAGGTGCTGTATGGGGCGAATATCATCAAATTTTGATTTCATATCCATTGAGAAAGCAAGTGGTTGCAGTAGCTCATGAGTCTGGACATATGGGAATCAGGAAGACTGAGGAGAAGATCATGAAATATTTTTTCTGGCCTGGACTTCACAAAGATGTTAGCAGGTTTTGTCGTGAGTGTCATACTTGCCAGATAGCTGGAAAACCGAATGAAACCATCAAGAAAGCCCCCCTACAACCTATAGAAGTTAGAGGAGAACCCTTTAGCAAAGTGATTATAGATATGGTTGGACCGCTACCGAAGACAAAGAAAGGAAATGAGTATTTGTTAATATTAATGTGTCCTGTGACAAGATATCCGGAGGCAATCCCTGTCAGAAACATATCTGGTGTTTTTCTCAAAGTTTGGTATACCAAAGATAGTGCAAAGTGACAGAGGAACAAACTTTACTTCAAAGTTATTCCAGGATGTGATGAATTTGTTAGGAGTGAAACAACAGTTATCCACTGCCTATCATCCAGAGACTCAAGGTGCCTTGGAAAGGTTCCACCAGACATTGAAAAGTATGTTGACAAGTATTGTTCTGAGTCAGGAAGAGAATGGAATGTTGGTTTATCATTAATCTTGTTTGAAGTTAGGAGTGCTTATCAAGAAAGTATGGGATGTTCACCTGATGAGAGGATTTTTGGAAGAGAAGTGAGAGGACCGTTGAAGATTCTTGCAGAAAATTGGGAAGAAAATCAAGAGGAAAGCCAAGGAGAGCATGTGAAGAACTTAAGGAAAAGGTTGAAAGAGATTAGAAAATTCTCTTTAGAAAACTTGAAAAAGAGTCAAGAGAAAATGAAAAGATTTGATGCTTAGACTAAGCTAAGAAGTTTTAGTGTTGGTCAACAAGAGTTAGTGTTCTTACCTGTCAAGAGATTTCCCCTCACTAATAAATTTCAAGGTCCTTACAAGATAATTCAGAAGTTAAGTGATAGAACATATGTGATTGAAACACCAGAAAGAAGATGACGACAAAAGAAGATACATGTGAACCTCTTGAAACCTTATTTCTCAGAAACTAAAACTGAAACTGTGTCAGTAACCCAAACAACTTTATCTGCAGAAGACGATGATGGCTACGAATTGGGAACTGCAAGCAAGATGAATAATTCTTAAATTTTGGAAAATTTGGAGGATAAACTGAAACATCTGAGTGTTGAACAAGGTGAAGACTTAAGTGAAGTAATTAGAAGCTTTCCAGAAATTTTTTCAGATGTGCCTTGACGTACTGATCTGACCAAGCATGAAATCAAGATTCAAGAAGATGGAAAACCTTTCAAGCAAAGAGCCTATCACTTATCACCATATCATCAAGATGTTTTGAAGAAAGAAGTTGAGTATTTGCTGCAACATGGATTAGCAGAACCCAGTTCAAGTCACTTCAGAAACCAGATGGTTCATTTAGGATGTGTACTGATTATCGGAAACTGAATTCTATCAGTGTGCCTGATAATTATCCTTTGCCTCTTATAGATCAGTTACTTGATAATATTGGGCAAGCCAAGTTTGTTTCCAAGATAGACTTGTTGAAAGGGTATTATCATATTCCCTTAGATGAGAATGCCAAGTTGCTGTCAGCTTTTATTACTCCATTTGGACCATATCAGTATACTGTTCTGCCGTTTGGTCTGATGAATGCACCGGCAACATTTCAACGAGGGATGGATCAACTGCTAGGATCAATAGGAGTAGGTGTATACCTGGATGACATCGTGATTTACTCTACAACGTGGGAAGAACATCTGAAGATTCTGAGGAAAGTTTTCAAGAAACTACAAGAAGCCGGATTAACAGTCAACTTAGAGAAGAGTGAGTTTGGCAAGGCATACAGTATCTTGGGTTTGAAGTTGGGAAAGGGCTTCTTGCTTTAGTAAATGCTAATGTAGAAGGTATCCACAACGCTACCCCACATACTACCAGGAAACAGCTACAGAGATTTTTAGGCATGGCTGGATTTTATCGTCGTTTCTGCCCAAATTTCTTAGCCATAGTAGCTCCCTTGACAGACTTAACTAGTCCCAAAGCTAAGTTTGTTTGGACTCCAGAGTGTCAAGAATCCTTTGAGAAGGTAAAAGCCATTTTAACTTCAAGACCAGTACTTCAAGCTCCAGACTTCGACAAGAAATTTGTGATACAAGTTGATGCGTCAGACTGTGGCATTGGAGCTGTTCTACTTCAAGAAGATGAAAATAATATCTACCATCCTGTGTGCTTCATGTCTACAAAACTGAAAAAAACATCAGAAAGTATACTCGACAATCAAGAAGGAAACTTTAGCCTTAATCACCGCACTGAAAAAATTTGAAGTGTATGTGAATAGACCTAGGAATGAAGGAATTTTAGTGTTGTCTGATCACAATCCACTATCATTTATCCAGAGAATGAAAAACCATAATCAAAGACTAACCAGGTGGTCTTTGTGCTTACAACAGTATAACTTAAGAGTGCAGCACATTAGTGGCAAAAACAATATAGTTGCTGATTATTTATCTCGTTGCGAATCGTTGGATTTAACACTGTATAAAAAATCTTCTGGGGGGGGGGGGTATATTATATATTGCTACTGTCAAAATGCATATTTCCCCTCTTGGAAACATTGTGTATAAGATTGTGCAATATTTTTTCAGATTCCTAGATAGCTTAAAGATAGGATGTTTTAAAATGTGTGTTCAGATTTCTCATAACATGTAAAAGAATATATATATAACATAGAATGTAAAAAGAGAGAGGTTTTCTTTGTCCGTTCGAAACTACAATTGTGTCAGCACTGTGAGATTAGAGGAACTGTGAGATCCGTGTGCTTTCCTAATCTGTCAACACGTTTGATAAGCGAGCTCAAATCTTCAATGTGATTTGGGAGTCTGTCATCATGCATGATAAGGCCTTCTTTTTTTTAACAGACTGGTCTTGTACGCGTATGTCTTTGATCAAACACACGTGCACGTTACACATTTTGTGAGTAAGATTGCGTAAGATTTTGAAGCTTCTAGAAGCATTATTGTCTCAAAACGTCTTGTCATCTGGCCTGTCCAGTTTCCGTAAGGAAGAGAGATTCATTATATCCTAGAACCACGAGGCGTTAACATCTCCCTCTCTCTCTCTCCCGCGACATCCTTGAGATTATATTAATGTAACGTAAATTGGTCACTCGTAACTTGTGAGAATTTCATATTTGATATTTCTTAGAGTTTATTTAGTGTTTTTGTGGAATCTGAACAAACATTGTTTCGTAACGGCGCCTGGTTTTTGGTAAAGTGAAACAAGCCTGCAGCAAAGAAAGAAATTGGCATACCAAATATTTTTATTAGTTGCAACTAATAACTAATATCTAATGGATATGATGGTTTGGTAAGAAACTAATAACGGATAGGAACAGTGGTTAACAAATAACTAATAACAGATGGTTACGAAGGTTTGGTAAAAACTGATAGTTACAATGTTTTGAAAAAGATTTACACTTTTACACATTGCAAATTTTTGTGTTTTGTGTTTGTTTCATTTTGTACATTTGTTTAATTTTCTTATTGATGTGTGCCTTTTTATTTTATATTTTCATTTGCATTCACAATTTAATTGACTTAGTTATTTTCATTGCTTAATCATTGCACATTTAATTAAATTTAACACTTGTGAATTAATTTGCATTTACTTAGAATTCTTTTCAAGTTTTATTATTGTTTAGCACTTGTGAATTAATTTCAAATTTTCAATTATTGCCTAACACTTTTGAATTTTGATTGAATTAATCTTCTTGAATTTTGTGATAAATTAATTTTGAATTGATTTTACTTAATTTGTTTTCAAGTAACAGTAATTTTCCCTGATATTGTGAATTTCACTTATAAATTTTGAATTTAATAATAAATTTTTGTATTTAAAATTTTTTTAAGTATTTCATTTCTAACCAGTATATTTGCATTTATGTTAGGTAGAAACATAGAGTAGTAATTGATCAGCTTTTCCTTCAATTTACTTGAAGTGACTTAGAACCAGGGAAGTACTTAGACTTCTGAAATCAGGGAAATACTTAGACTTTTAAAGTTGTTGATGGAGTGATGCCCTTTTGATTAATTTTAATTACTTACAAGATTACCTCACACCTATTTTGATGAACTTAGTCTGATTTTCTGCAATACTGGTAAGTTGTTAAGGGATCACTGTTGCCTTTAGAGTATTCCAGTCGTTTAATACCTGTGATGAGGGTTCAGGTGTCTGGCTTTTGTGAGGTAACAATAATGAATGGTAAGCGTAGTAACCAGATACTTTGCACTTCGTAACAATATATATATGTATATATATATATATATAAATATCTATATAATATTTATATATTATATTAAGATAATATATATAGATAGATATTATATATATATATATATATATATATATATATATATATATATATATAAGTGTGTGTGTGTGATGGAATTAATGAAGTGAAATATTCCAAATAACTTCAATAGGAATTTTAAAAAATAACCCCGGCAGTAATTCTTATCCTGAAACATCACAATATTCTTGAATTTTTTTCCTTTTACATTTTATCAGGCTCACGATTTCAGATACTTACTATAGTTCTAATATTAATATTACCTATGATAGATTTTGAATTATTTCAAGGTGTCCCATCTCTCCCTTCCAACCGTAGGTTATGTCTGTGAATGTGTAACCACCCACTAAAATGTCTGTCATTACAACACAGTACTAGGATGTGCAGTAATATTGTAGTAAAAAATATACTTGTCTTCCCCTCTCCCTCCCCCTCCCAACTCGTTGTGGGGTGTCTGTCAGGGGGTAACTACCCACTAAAATGTCTGTATTACCACTGCAGTACTCTAGGATGTGCAGAACTATTGTTGTACAGATTTTACTTGGTATCTCCAATGTTGGATGGAGATCCTGTCTCCCCCTCCCCACTCGTTGTGGGGCTTCTGTCAGGGGGTAACCACCCACTAAAACGTCTGTCATTACCACCACAGTTGGATGTGCAATATATTATATATTAGTTTCATCTGGTATCTCATATATTGGATCTAGACCCAAAATCTAACGAGCAATTAGTGGTGCTTGTTAAGTAAGCTACCCAAATATTTTCGGTAGGGGTTACTACAGTCGGTATCTCGTTCGTTGTATCTCAACGGTCCGGGCTGCATGCCGCTGTAACATGTCAGCTGACGAATTTAAACAAAACTTTGGGTTTAGGAAACAAAGCTCCTTTCCTGTCAAGTAAATAGGTTATATAATATCTGTCAGACGAGTGTAAAAACACCTAGAAATACCGATAATTTCTGTGAATTGAATAACTTTTGCATAACAAAACGTATCAAACGCAGTACTTTCTTTGAATCGTTTTTATGGATTTTCAAAGAAAGCGAATATTTTTACTTTATGATAAACTATAGTAAAAAGGTATTTTGTATAAAAAAATAAAACCAAATTAAATTATAAATCAAGAAACTTGAAAGGCCTTTTAAGAATTCTTTCATAAAGTGTTTGGTGTGGCTGTGTAACCGACAGCCGGTTTCCAACTTTCTAAAGTGAACTTCTTGTTGCTCCGACAGTTTTTTTTTATGAGCATACGCTTGTATTTTGTCGGATCCGATAACAGAAAATTTAATCAGATTACGACCTATAACTTGGTAACAATACCGCCCCCACAACAGTACCTTGCACACCAAAATTATAACCAGTAAACATCCGTATTACTGAAGGTTTATTTTTTTCTTTCTTTCTTTTTTGGTTGCAGTTCGTTCACAAGTAAACATATTCTAGTCTGAAGAGCAAGTAGGCCGTTTGAGCCTAAAAGCAGGCAAGTGCTAAGAAGGCAGGTCTATAGAAATAACTGTAAATAGTATGCCGGCTCAGGGACGTCACCTAGTCTCTAAAAGGGGACTTAACATTTCCAGAATCTGTGATATCGCTTCCTGTAAAACTTGATGGCTGCCGTTTGTTTTGGCTTTCATGTTGCATGTTCGGGTTCGGGCCGGGTCGGTTCCGTGGTCGTCTGCGAGAACTACTTACCTTGGCGGAGTGATTAAAGACCGGGCAAAATGATGTTACGCGGCCCAGGCAACTAAACTGTAATCAACCCAACCTTTGTTTTTCTCAGGCTCTCATGATGTTTGCAGAATGGTCAGGGCATACAGTGGTCGTTTGGGAGGGAATAACCTACCCTAACCCGCCCCAGGAACTCTCATAACCCAGGAACTCGTATAACCACTTAATCTCGGTGAAAGGAATTTTATACTGTTGTTAGATTCAAGGTATTAGATTGATTTGATACAGGTGTGTTTATTTCAGTTCTTGCATGGTTCATGAGGCATACTGTGAATAACACAAATATAATTTTGTTAATTGTACAAGAAAATACGCCAATACAAAGAACAGAATTGACCGGAAGTATAAGAGTCAGATAAAATGGTTTACCATACATGCGGTATTTTCTTTGATTCGTTTTCATAGATTTTCAAAGAAAATTAATATTTTTATTTTATGGTAAGCCATAATAAAAAATGTTTTTGTATATAAAAAAAATAAAACTATAGATTTTAAGAACTCGTTAGTAGCAACTCGATAAAAAAAAATAATCAGATTACGACTTATAAGGTAAAAAACAAAACCACCCCCATTCCCCCCACATCCCCGACGCAAACCAGCCCGAAAAGAGCCTTTATAAGCTCACAGATCTGGATAAACTAATTTTTTTATGATAATTATAACGCGGCCCCCCACAACCGCCATCACAAACAGTACGGCAAAGTTAAGACCAGTAAACACATCTATTACGTTAGACATAACACTGAAGTCTGAAAGAGGCCCCCTTTTTTTATAGTTCATTTTGGTTGCTAAACATATTTTAGTCACTTCAGCAAGTAGTACGCTCCGTTTGAGTAGGTAGGTCATGAAAATAACTATAAAAGGGGTTTTATTCAATTTTTACTGTTACTCATTTCCAGCATCTGTGATATAGCTCCTATAAAACTTGGAGGAAAAGTTTTGGGGGGACAATTGATAGGTCATATAGTCTCCCCTAAAATAAAACGAACTGGATATTGGTACGGCAGCCGTAGTATCCCTGATTGCGATAGATATTGGTACGGCTGTGAATTGCGCATGCGCGAACCCTTGTTTTAAGTTGTTTACGCCTCGGGCATATCAGTGACTGCAAGAAAATGACAACCTAGCAACGTGAACCGTGTAATAATACATCTGTTTTTCAGCGAAAAGTGATGTATTATTACACAAACTGTCTCGCTCCTGATGGATACTGAGGCTTTGTTTTTTACGGTTTGTCTTACGTTATTAGCCTATTAGGGCCTTTTTCGTTGTCATGCATTTCATAAATATAACGCTTATTCAGAATACACATTATATCTACACATAAATTTTGACTGTATTCTGCATTACGTAGGTTGAATAAATTTGATACTTACAATGAAAAAGTGACTATTTTTGAAGACGGGCCAACTTACTTAGAGAAAAGGTTCCGAACGCACTCGTTACGTAACTTATGACAGCATTTCTTCCCCTCTTTCTCGATGGATGATTGGCTATACGTAACAAAGGCTATACCTCTGGCAACAATGGCAAACAAATTTAAATACAAGCAAAGCAGCACACCTTTATGAACTCTGAACCTCTCCACTGATAATTGTCATAGTGAACAATCCAACAAAATATGTTAATAAATACAAAAACACTTCGATTATTAGTCTAACTCCCAAAATAAGTTTCCTAAGAAATTACAGTCTGCTTTATAGGTCACAATCAGATTGCCAAGATGTTGGGAATAGTTGGTAATTTTCAAAAACATAGTAGACAAGCTTGATTTGATAACTGCTATATCCAATGTCATGCAATTTTTATTTATTGGCTATCTACCTATTTACTGAAAAAAAAATAAAAAAGCCGGTACCATATTTTGGCTTTAAACCTTCACCAATAATTATCGTCAGAATGATAACTTCATGAGGCTCCACCCACTTTGGCCTCGTTATAATTCAGGATAACACTGAAGGCTATCATGGGCATTGTTGGATTAGAAAATTTAATTTCTGGCTATAAAAACTCATTTCTCAAGTAGTAGTTGTATGAAGTGCTAAATGATCCTTAAGGATCCCAGCAGTTGGCCTAAACGTTTAATTCCTGTGTAAATTATCTGCTATAACGGTTGCTGCAACTTACTGATACAGTAGTATTACTATGCTAGCACAGATACCCCACCCACATCTATGTATCGTTCCGCCATTCATAAAGTCTTAGGGTTTCAGAGCCGATGGAACAAGGTGAATGGGTTTCTGTCTAGTGGATGGGCGGCGCAACATTTCGTCAAAAGGTGTTTACTTTGCTTACGTAATTAATGTTTTTTTTTTCGACTCTTGGCTCGTAATCATTGGCCATGGCGCAGCTAGATAATTTTTACTCTATAAAAATTAAAACTATCGGGTTTAGGTTATTGATAATGCTGACAAAATTTGTGTGTGGTTGTAAAATATACATACGTATGTCAACTTTCAGCTACATCCGATGCTTTGACAAGGAGCAAAGTCCAAAAAACCGTGTTGCAAAGGCCCTGAATCTCATAGTAGTTTTTGATTATAGTCTTGTATTGCTATTTGATGAGGTTGGAAGTTCTTCACGTGTCCTACCCTGACCTACCCGACCAGACCTACGCTAGTGTGAGAGGTGGACAAAGAGGCAGGTAGAAGTGTACTGATTTTTATTACAGTCAAGGGAAAATATATACAGCATGCAGACGGAAATGTGGTCACCGACCCGCGAGAGAGTAAAAGTGGGTCGGCGAGACCCGATTTGTGTTTCTTGAGAGACATAAAATACAAAATATAAAAGTACACAATATGTGGTTATACAAGCTTTATACACTGACGGAAAGCCCGCTGAATGCTCTCTCAGGGGGAAGTAAGAACAACGCTGAATGAGAGAATTATGTACAGAGAAAATTATGAATAAGCGTTGTCCTTACAAATACTCCCCCCCTAAGACAATAATTAGGTATGATTGTTGGCTGACTTCTTTGTACTTCGGGTAGTCACTCGCGGAAGCGAGCTGGACGGCGGAGGCGCCCATCGGGTGCGTGATATTAGTTGTTGTGGTAGATCCTCGGGGTTTTCCGGGGACGGGATGCCTCCCCTGAGGTGATCCTCGGGGGGTTCGACCGTCTTTCGAGGGCGGCCGCGGCTTACGGCTAGGAGGTTTGGCGATCGAAGGAATCGCTTTCTTTTCCGAGGAAGATTGAGGCGCCCTGTGGAATCCGCGTCTGCGAGGTCCTCGTCCATGATGAAGGCTGGTTTCAGGCGGTCGATTGTGACCCAGTCCTCGCGACCGTTGATGGATAAGAGATATGCCTTGTCAGTGCGTCGTAGGACGCGGAAGGGACCGCGGTAGGGTCTCGTTAGAGGCGGGCGGCGGGCGTCGTCCCTGACGAAAGACGTGCTTGCACGATGATAGGGCCCCTTCGGAGGAAACGTTTGGTTCTGTCGGAGAAGGTTTTGACGCAGGGGCGTGAACTTCCCGGCGGATTCCCGAAGCCTGGCGATGGAGACGTCAGCGTCGTCGGCATTGGTCAAGGGAAGAACTCGCCAGGGACTGTTAATGGCTCCCCGTATACCTTCTCCGCGGGTGATGCCTCGCCGTTTGCGCGCGGGGCAGTCCTGAGACCGAGGAGGACCCACGGTAGTTGGCTCTTCCAATTTCGTCGGTGCAGCGCGCCATCAGGGAAGCCTTGATCGAACGGTGACTCTCTCCACCATGCCCGTTAGCTGCTGGGTTGTTAGGCTAGGCGGTGGTGGCATGTAGCGACGTTCCCATTAGGCGGGCCAGGGCAGTCCACAACTCCGACAGGAAAACTGGGTCCGCGGTCTGTCGTGATTTCGTCTGGCACTCCGAATCGACTGATCCAGCTGGCGAGGAGTGCTTCGGCACATGCTTTTGTGGTCGCCTCCGACATCGGCGTTGCCTCGGGCCATCTGGTGGAGCGATCGATTACCGTCAGGAGGTACCTGGCGCCTTCCGACGGGGGCAGGGGGCCAACGACGTCTATGTGGATGTGGCCGAATCTTCGTTTCGGCTGCGGAAATTTCCCCACGCCTGATTCCGTGTGCCGACTGATTTTGCTAGTTTGGCAAGGCACGCAGGTCCTGGCCCACTCGAGGGAGTCCTTCCGAATTCCATGCCAGACGAACTTCTCAGTCAGGAGGCGCACCGTCGTCCGGCCCAAGGGTGCGAGAGTCCGTGTATGACATCGAACACGGCTTTCCTTCGGGAGGCTGGGATCAGCGGGCGCGGGCGGCCCATGCTGATGTCGCAGAGGAGCGTCATGCCTGCGGGTCCGAAAGGCACGTCTTCCACTTGAGGGCGGTGATAGCAGTGCGGTATGCGGCAGGTCTCCGGGTCAGGCAGCCTGTTCCCGGGCGAGGTCTTCGTAGTCGACCCCGAGACGCACGGCGTTGATTTCTATCCTCGATAGGGCGTCTGCCACGGGGTTCTTCTCGCCAGGCACGTACTGGATGGTGCAACCGAAACTCTGCGATGGCTGCTAGGTGCCTCTGTTGTCTCGCTGACCAAGCGTCGCCCGCCTTGGTGAAGGCGTGTACCAAAGGGAGGTGGTCCGTCCTGATCGTAAAGGGGGAGCCCTCGAGGAGGTAGCGGAAATGTCGCACTGCTTGGTACACTGCCAGGAGTTCGCGCTCGAACGTGCTGTACCTCGTCTCGGCGGCTGATAGTTTTTTGCTGTAGAAGGCGAGTGGCTGGGGCTCGCCCTGGACCACCTGCTCGAGGACAGCCCCGCAGGCGACGTTGCTGGCGTCGGTGGTGAGGCGTAAAGGTGCAGCAGGGTCTTGGTGGCATAATGTCGCCGCTCGGCGAGGGCCCGCCCTCTTCATCTCGTTGAAAGCCTTCTCTTGTTCTGCCTTCCACGTTAGGGCCTTTGGTTTCCCCTTCAGGACCTGTGTTAGAGGAGACATGGTGCGGGCGGCGGCGGGGATGAATCGGCGGTAGTAATTGACCATTCCGATGAACTCCTGCAGGGACTTGACCGTGGTTGTGTTGGGAACTTCTGCACCACGCCTACCTTCGAGGCCATGGGGCGCACGCCCGTCGCGGAGATCTCGTGTCCGAGGAAGTCCACCTTCTCGGCGCGAAGGTGCATTTGTCGAAACCGGGACGACCAGCACCCGTTTTCCTGCAGGCGCTTCAGGACCGCTCGGACGTGATGTAGGTGCTCCTCCAAAGACCTGGAAAAAATCAAGATATCGTCGACGTAGCAGACGCCAGAAGGGCAGGTCCCCCAGGATGCTGTCCATCAGGCGCTGGAAGGTGGCCCCTGCATTCCTCAGCCGAAGGTTGAGTAATGGAAAACGAAGGAGCCAAAAGGCGTGATGATGGCAGTCTTGGGGACATCCTCGGGGTGCACTGGAACCTGGAAATAGGATTTTAAGAGGTCCATTGTTTTAATGACCTTCGCCCCATGAAGGGCCCCTGTCAAATCCTGCATGTTTGGCAAGGGGTATTGGTCGGGGATTGTAGCGAGGTGAGTCTTCTGTAGTCTCCGCAGGGCCTCCAGGTGCCGTCAGGTTTCTGTACCATGTGCAGGGGCGACGCCCAAGGGCTCGATGCTTTCTTGCAGATGCCCATTCGTTCCATCTCCGAGAACGCCTGCTTCGCCTCCTGGAGGCTGCCTGGAGGGAGTCGTCGGAACTTCGCGGTGTCGCGGGGGGCTGTGGTGGCTATGTGGTGGAATATCCCGTGCTTGGGCGGCGTGCCCTGCCGCCTGACGAAGTTCCGGCTTGAAGACTTCGGGGAACTCCTGCAGGAGGTTGCCGTATTTGTGGGGGGGCGATGGTACAAATTGTAGGGGCGCCCGGGCCTGCTGCTAGTGGAAGGGAAAGGCATGTCCCCGTGTCGAGGAGGCGTTTGCGGCCCACGTCCACCAGGAGGCCGTTCTGCGCCAGGAAGTCTGCCCCCAGTAGCGGGATCCTGACGTCCGCGATTGTGAATTCCCGACGTAGTTTCGCCCCAAGATGGATATCTCGAGGGGCTTCGTGCCGTAGGAACGGATGGGGGTCCCGTTTTGCGGCGACGAGGGAGGTTGTTTTGTCCGGGCTCGCGGCTACGGTCTTTTCCTGACGGCGGGAATATCGAGTGCATTGCCCCCGTATCCACCAACATCCTCCCGGCCGGAGATCGCGTCGCGGACGTAGAACCCTACGGTGTGTGGTTCCGACGCGGCCGTTGCCACGGGCGGCCTTGGTTTTGTTTGCCGTCGTCGTTTTTGACTGTTGGAAGTTGCAAGGCTTTCGCACCTCCTGGCGAATCTCCCGAACCTAACGGTGGAAGCGGCACCAGGAGTTTTCACCTCGCTGCGTGTGGGAGGACTTCCCTTGGGATACGGCGCCGATCTCTTGCGTTGGGTCGTCGTCGTCTTCTTCCTTCTCTGCGGCCAGGCACACGGAGGATCGGGGGGGGGGCGGCGAGCTTCGCGGCATTGTTTGACAACGTCAGCTTCTTTGCCTTCTCTAGTAGTTCGTCGTCCTCTAGGGTGTACGCGTCGGTCAGTGCTTTCGGACGTCCGGCTCGAGTTGCCGCAGGAATATTTCGCGGCTCAGGCTGATCTCTACCTTTTTTCCGTCGGGGCCTATTTCGGGCAGACGGACGAGGCCCATCATCAGTGTCCCAGGCCATCTTGGGTGTCGGCGCCGCGCATGGGGTTCGCGACTAGGTCGAGGGCGCGGGCGGCCCTTTCAGCGATAGGCACGGAATAGGCTGTCAAGAGCCTTTCTTTTATCTCGTCGAGCGTGACAAGTCCGATTCGTGCTCGACCGGTCAGCCAGTTAGATATTCGGTCCGAGCACCTCTGTCGGGAGAGCCACTACGACGAGGTCAGCCTGCAGCACTTTGTTTGTGAGCCCCGCGATCCGGAATTGCCCTTCGGCTCGGAAGAACCAGGAAGACGGGTCAGCCGTTGTGAAGGGGGGCAATTTGACAGCTTGAGCGGCTGCTGTGTCAGAGTCCGTCGCTGGGGCGGGGGAGGCCCGGGTTTCCCTCGCGAGGTTTCCCGCGAGGTACTGTTTGCGACCATTGTCCTCTCTCCACAACAAAAACGGTCGACCGAGTCGTGAATGGCGGGCCAAACGTTTGAGGAAACGCCTGAAAACACTTGGGCAGGTATGCCGTATTTAGTCCGTTAGAGGCGTTGGTTATTTCCACGGTAGGAGCTTTCAGAGATCTATACTGAGGCGCCG
Organism: Macrobrachium nipponense; assembly: GCF_015104395.2. Classification (NCBI taxonomy): domain Eukaryota; kingdom Metazoa; phylum Arthropoda; class Malacostraca; order Decapoda; family Palaemonidae; genus Macrobrachium; species Macrobrachium nipponense. The sequence goes on along the minus strand of NC_087218.1, from coordinate 57,918,128 downwards.
TATGAGTCCGTTAAAGATCTCTGAAGGTGAGCAGCGGAGGTTTAGTGAGTCCCTTAATGGCTGAGCCAAAACCGCTTGGGTCACCGTCCAAACCGGGAGGTCACCAGTTGTGAGAGGTGGACAAAGCAGGCAGGTAGAAGTGTACTGATTTTTATTACAGTCAAGGGAAATATAAATATACAGCATGCGGACGGAAATGTGGTCACCGACCCGCGAGAGAGTAAAAGTGGGTCGGCGAGACCCGATTTGTGTTTCTTGAGAGACATAAAATACAAAATATAAAAGTACACAATATGTGGTTTATACAAGCTATATACACTGACGGAAAGCCCGCTGCTGAATGCTCTCTCAGGGGGAAGTAAGAACAACGCGAATGATGAATTATGTACAGAGAAAATTATGAATAAGCGTTGTCCTTACACTAGGTTTTGGAGGGTAGGCTAGGCGGTCTCTGTATATCCCTCCACCCTTAGTGGCTCCTTTTACCACCATCCGACCAGGCAGATATTGTTTGCTTGGAGGGTGGGCCAGGACTAGAGTGTCTCTCTCTTGTCATGTTTGTAGGGCCTAGGCCTATCTTACCTGACCAGATCGGAAGATTCGATTTTGGAGGGTTGAGTTAGGTTCTAAGCGTCCTCTTCGTGACGTCCTTATAGGAGCCATCCTAGCCTACCTGACCAGAACAATACCGATTTTGGAGGGTTGGGCCGGAATCTTAGCTGGGTGCGGTTTTCTCTCCCTCCCCTTTTTTTGTTAGTACTTCCAGTAATTCCTCATCTATTATTTTATGAATTGTCTTTGTTGAGTGTAGGCTGGGCCCTTGTCCCCTTTTAGGGTGTCAGTTGGCCTACCGTCTTCTGCCCCCTTTAGTTAACGGCTTCTCGAGAAGTGGTTTTCACTGATCGGTTGCTGTGGCCAGGCGATCACGACTAGTCCACTCTCCTCCAGACACTTCCCCCCCACCCCCTGTCCCGGGCTCGTTCCGGCGCTGCTTTGTTAGCTCGCTGCCTAAGTAATCCTACCGATGAACGACAGCTAGAGCGTAGAGCTCGGTCCTGGGGATTAGTCGGAGGAGATTGGGGGATTAGTAGATTATGTAATCTCTGTTGGTATGTCTCCGGGCCTGTGTGTTTTCTAGCGAGAAGTGGTCAACCATCACACCCGCCAGGAGGCTATATGCCGGAATTTACGTACCGCTGTTCCGCTGCTCTGTTTTCTGTACTTCTCTAGTGTTATCGCTGCTTCCCCACTCCAATAGGGGCGGAACTGGGCTTAGAGCTGCGTTTCTAATTACTTGGAACTGCTACTCTTCTCTGGTGCGATCAGACTCAGGCTTAGGTTTTACCTATTTTCCCTGTTCTGCTTGTATCAGGCCAACCCCGACGGTTTTAGCTATTGTGATGACGAGATTATGGATTCCGGAGTAGGCGGAGACATTCAGAGATTAGTATTAAGAAAATTTATTATGTAGCTTCTGTTGGTATGTCTCCGGGGCTGTGTTTATTCTGGCGAAGTGTGGTCTACTATCACATGCGCCACAATGTATATACCGGAGTTCTACGTACCGTTGTTCCCGCCGCTCTGTTTTCCGTCTTCTATGTTATCGCTGCTGCCCTCTCCGGTGGGGGCAGAACTGGGCTTAGAGAATGCGCCTCCAGTTGGTTAGGTTTTGCCACTCTACTCCGGTGCGATCAGACTCAGGCTTAGGTTTTGCCTTGTTTCCCTTTTCTGCTCGTATCAGGCCCTCTCCGCCGATTATAGCTTTGGCGATACCCAAGTATGGATTCCGGAGCAGGCGGAGACATCCAGAGCTTTATTAATAACAAGTAAGTTGAAGATTATACTCTATATTACCTTTAGCTGGTTAAGCAAATAGTTTAAGTGTACTCATACCGCTGGAATTAACTCCGGTGGCATTATTTGACGATACTCATATATCTTTCCAACTTACAGATGGTTCAATGCCAGGAGGCAGGATGTCCAGCCGTCCTGTACAAGCCGTATGGGCATGAGGTCTGCCGGTCTCATGCTAGCTGCGCCATCCACTTGGAGGGACGCGCGGTCTGGCACCTGGAAGCCTGCACGGTGTGTTACGACCTTGTTAGGATCGTAACAGATGAGTCGGTAGGTAGCATACTCGCCTCATTGTTACTCTGAATTTTATGTTACACATATCGGTTGGAAAAGTCCCCAACACTGGGGAACCTGATTTGGTTATTTCTTACAGGTTGATCTGGCGCTCAAGACCTCCTTGATGTCGGCCCTTAAGGCCTGGGTAGGGGGGTTTGGAAGAAACGTGGGAGCCGGCCAACCCTACGTGCTGTTGGAGGAGATGTGCACCCTCCTCTACCCCAACGCCCAGTTTTCGGCAGCAGTACCGGCGGGAGTAGTGGCTCCCATCATAGAGCGAATCTGCCAGGAGGACCAAGAGGGCTTGTGTGATGTCTTGACAGAGGAGGTGGCGGCCATCAGCCTGCACTGAGAGCCTATGGCCATCAAGGAACAGGACGAAGGTAGGGAGGTAAGTGAGGCAGGTAGTCGTGGGGCTAATGTTCTCTCTTTTAGTCCAACTCCTTCTTCTTCTTCCTTTCAGGGCTTCCTGGGAAGTCCACTACCCCTTGGAATAGGTCGGGCTTGGTAATCCACAAGGTGAAAACCTTGAAGACCAAGTCTCTGCTGAAGGCGGTTAGACCAGCCAAGCCTTCCCCGGCAGACTCCGCCAGGTCGTCATTGGTCCCCAAACCTTCGACTTCCTCGGGCAAAGCTACTCCCCCACCCAAGGGGTCGAGAGCTAAGTTTTCCAAAGCCAGACCGGCAGAGTCTGGCTTCGATCATGAGGCTTTCGCCACTCTTCTCATGCAGAAGATGAGCGAAGTAGTGGATTTGAGGCCTAAATTGATGTCCACTAACTCGCCTCAGGTCTAGAGACATAGGGACAGTCCATCATGTGTCTGACCCAGAGATTACAAGCCCAGGAGGAATTGGTGACCGGATTCCTCCACTCCGGAAACACACCGCAGTCCTTTGCGGTGCAGGACACATCAAAGCTTCCACCATTTGAGAATAGCAACCCATGGCGGTTGGCTCTACTTGCCCCGTTTTCAGAGGGCAAGCTTACAATTGAAGGTTGCGGAACCCAACCCGTGGAAGACTATGAGTTCTTCCCGCCGGGCCTACAAGTCCCCTTTTCGGGCTATGCTAGACTAGCCAAGGAAGCGTTGGTTAGGGTAGACAAGGTCCCGAAAGAGACATTTATCTACCCTAGGGATCAGGCTCAGTCGGCATGGGCCCACACCTTCACGGAATGGGAGTGCGTCAACACCAAGTTGACGCCTCACAAAGGTTGCTATACCATGTTTGTAGCGCCAGATGACGTCCCGACTCCTTGAACGTCAAAGATTGCAGAATTGACATTGCAAGCCGGAATGGAGGACAAACCTATGCCTCAGCTAAAAGAGACGGAGGCTACCTCTTTGCTCTTTCCCGGAGATCTAGTGTTGGGCTGGCGCTCCGGCAACGTTCACAGTGGGCAAACTCAACCCAAAGTGTGCCTCCACACAATTCAGTGAACGTTTACCTAGAATTCCGGAATCCATGATTAAGGCGGAATTCGAAGCAAGATGCAGGCTGAGCAGGTCAATTAACTCAGTCACCACTGCAGAGTTGACGGCTACTGTCTTTGCAGATGAGCCCCTTTCCGGGTCCTGACGAAGTCGCTACTGCAGGCTTTTCAATCGGACCTGTATGATTTTATAGTGGCTAGACGAGCCTGCAAGAAGCATGTCTTTGCTAATGCCTCCATCAGGCATGAGCCGAACAAGCTCATACAGGCGTTGATCTGGGGTGCCAACCTCTTTCCTGAGGACATGGTTAACAGCGTCCTCAGCGAGGCGGCTAGAGCTAACCAGAATCTTCGTGTCCGCTGGGGACTTCCCTTCAAAAAGAAGTTCGAGACCCCCGGACCACAATCCAAAGGTAGGAAGAGGCCTAGGAAGTATCAGCCTTTCCAGACCTCTCAGTCTCAGTCAGTTCCTGTCTCCCAGATCAGCAAGCCTTCGACATCTAAGGCACAGCCACAACAGCAGTTTGTTCTGCTGCAGAGTCAACCGACTAAACAGCCTTCGAGTTTGGCTGCCCTTGTAACTTCCCCAGCTTTCAACGCCTCCTTTGAAACACAAGGGGCGTTTCGAGGCTTTAATAGACACGCAAGCGGTAGCAGAGCCAGAGGTGCTTTCCGGCAGGGAGCTGGCTCTAGAGACAGAGGCTTCAGAGAGGCAGAGGAAGTAAGACCTCAACCAGTCAATGAGTCTCTGCAGGTGGGCGGGAGACTGTACCTTTCCCAGGACCATTGGACCTTCAGTACGTGGGCCCACAGTATTGTATCGAAAGGTCTGGGGTGGAAATGGAAGAAAGGGCCTCCTCCGCTAGTCAGTTTTCATCAGATTCCAACGACAGACCTTCTAGACTATGCCAAAGACCTTCTTCAAAAGAAGGCAATAAAGAAAGTCAGTCACCTGAAATTTCAAGGACGTTTGTTCAGTGTACCGAAGAAGGACTCGGACAAACGAAGAGTGATTCTGGACTTGTCCCATCTCAACTCATACACTCAATGTGACAAGTTCCGCATGCTAACCGTCTCGCAGGTGCGGACCTTACTTTCCCATGGGGTCGTCACCACCTCTATCGATCTTACAGATGCTTACTATCATGTACCGATAGCAAGAAACTTCTCTCCATACCTAGGCTTCAAACTAGGAAAACAAGCTTACTTGTTCAGTCATGCCATTCGGGCTCAACATAGCGCCCAGAATATTCACCAAACTAGGAGAGACAGTAGTTCAAGAACTAAGAGCTCAGGGAGTAATGTTAGTAGCTTACCTAGACGACTGGCTCATTTGGGCAACCAACGATGAAGAATGTTGCAAGGCAACAGCCAGGGTAATAAAATTCCTAGAATACCTGGGTTTTCAGATAAACAAGGGAAAGTCCCGTCTCATTCCGGCGTCTCGCTTTCAATGGTTGGGAATTCAATAGGACCTAACCACACAGAAACTATCTCTTCCACCAAAGAAGTGCAGAGAGATAGCGAAAGCTACGAGACAATTCCTCAAGAACAAATGGGCTTCTCGTCGTACCCAAGAGAGAATCTTAGGTTCACTTCAGTTTGCTTCAATAACAGATGTTCTGTTGAAAGCCAGACTGAAGGATATTAATCGGGTTTGGCGGAAAAGAGCCAACAACAAGTTCAGAGACAAAATCTCCTTGATTCTGCCAATATTAAAGAAAAGACTCCGCCCATGGACGGAAGTCCGGAGTCTTTCCAAATCGGTGCCACTACAATTTCGCCCTCCGTCTCTGATAGTCCACACGGACGCCTCTCTGAGTGGATGGGGGTGCTACTCCCAGTACAAGAAGGTTCAAGGAACGTAGTCTAAAACATTCCGCCAGTTCCACATCAACGTACTAGAGGCAATGGCCATTTTTCTGATCTTGAAACGACTAGCTCCGGCCAGGAACATTCATATCAGACTACTCTCGGACAGTGCAGTGATAGTTCATTGCATAAACAGAGGGGGCTCCAAGTCGAGCCAAATAAATCATGTGATGATTGCAATATTTTTGTTGGCAATGAAACATCATTGGCACCTGTCAGCTACTCACCTGGCAGGAGTACGGAATGTCATTGTATTAGAGCTTGTGCCTTGTATGATAAGGCGCCCTATGAGGTAATGTTAGACTAGCGATAATCTATACGCTAAGTCGGTTGGTATTGCACTTCCATCTTCAATGGAGTGTCTGGGGTTTTGTAGATCACTTACGAAGTCGGTATTATCTTTACGACGATGTGTTAAACTCATGGTTCGGTGAGGTTCTTGTAGAAAACACTAAGTATAAAAAATTATATATTCTTCTGAAGTTTTACATGGTGAAGATCAGGTATGATTGTACAAGTCTTCTAATAACGATAGCTTGATCGCTTCTGCCAATGATGATGGCTAATCCTATTCCTCTACATGATAAAGCTTAGGTAAAGAGGTACAGGTCTTCTAATGACGATAGCTAACTCTGTTCTGCCTGTCTACCATCTCTGTTACAAGTTATGAAGGAACAGACAGTAGTTCGAACATATGAACATACATACAATGACATAGTTTCATACGAACACACAATCAAATGAGACACGCTACAGATCACGTAGGCGGTAGTTGTCTCAAGCAGGGGGCTTGGACTGTTTCAAAACAAATGAATGACCACAGATGACGGCATGTCAACTTAGCCTACATACTTATTGTATACGTCATCTTTAGCGTCTCTAGTCTGATCACATTCCTGCAAGCAATCTTTTATATATATGGACTAACATTCCATATTTTTTATTATGTAAACACTTACCATTAGCCTCGGTCAGCTACCAAAACCAACTACTGAATATACTCAAAACTTGACTTGCATTTGACTTATAGGAGTGTGATACAGACACTATGTGAATATATATATATATATAAGTAAATAAAAATTCATGGTGTACATGAATTGATTCAAGTAATAAAATACCAATGATATTGGTAAATAATAGTGATCACATGATATATATAATGATACAGTTTTTCACTCCATCTCATTAAGATACATATGCTACAGAAAATACTAATGTACTCTGATAATTGCATCCAGAACAACTCCCCTAGAGTCGGAGTGGTCCTTGGACACAAATCATTCCATAAATCCCGGGCCTTCAGGTAAACCTGTCCAATCACAAACTTCTGTGTTTTGTGGCTCCCAATCTGGATCCTCTGGCTCACGCCACAGACGTGATGTCCATAGACTGGAAAAATTGGCAGAAGATTTACCTATTTCTGCCAATAATCCTCTTGCTGAAAGTTCTACACAAACTCAGATCTTTCAGAGGACAGGTAGCATTGGTAGCACCCAACTGGCCGAAGAGCAATTGGTTTCCTCTTCTACTAGAGTTGAAACTCTGTCCCAGACAGATTCCCAACCCAAAACTGACTCAAATAGTATAAACTCGGACTGTGTCAGTTTCCTCAAGAATTCTGAATGCCCTAACTTTATGGACTTCATGAAGTTTTGTGGCACAGAAGGATGCTAGTATTGACCCACTAAACATCCTGTTCGTGGAGTCAGACAAAAGAGAGTCAACACTCAGGCAGTATGATTCTGCAGTAAGGAAGTTAGCCATCTTTCTAAAAGAATCAGATGTCCAGAAGATGACTACAAATCTGGCAATTTCATTTTTTAGAACTGTTCGAAAAAGGCCTAGATGCTAGTACCATTACTACGACTAAATCTGCCTTGAGGAAGATATTTCAGTTTGGCTTTAATATTGATTGAACAGATTTGTACTTCTCGTCTATCCCTCGAGCATGTGCTCGTCTGAGACCGGTGGACCGTCCTCACACGGTCTCCTGGTTTTTAAATGACGCACTCAGGTTCAGATACTGATAACGAATCATGCTCATATATAACCCTTCTCAGGAAAACATTATTTTTAATGAGCCTGGCCTCAGGCGCCAGAATATCTGAACTGTCGCCTCTCTCTAGAGAACCAAATCATATTGATTTCCTCCCGTCAGGAGAAGTTCTGCTCTCTCCAGATCGGAAATTCTTAGCAAAGAATGAAGACCCACAAAACAGGTGGTCTCCATGGAAGATTGTCCCTCTCCCACAGGACCCATCATTATGTCCTATTGTTACATTAAAATCTTATCTGGGCAGAACTTCTAAAAGGTCTTCAGGTCCTCTTTTTATTAGAGAAAAAGGTGGAACCATTTCCTTGAAGGCAATCAGACAACAAATTCTTTATTTTATTAAACAAGCCGATCCGGATTCAGTCCCTCATGTCCATGATATCCGGGCAGTGGCTACCTCAGTCAATTATTTTCTTAATATGAACTTCGAGGATCTTAAAAAATATACAGGTTGGAAATCCCCGACAGTATTTAAACGCCACTATCTGAAAAATCTAGAGGCCGTTAAATATTCGGCAGTGCCTGCAGGAAGCATTGTCTTACCTGATACGGCCTAGTTATGTAACTCTGTATCTGTATTCTATTATTTTTCTTTTGGTACTCTCTCACCTACATGCCTTGCTTGTAATCCCTGCCTTACTGCCTTATGTTCCGGACTGGATTGCTCATCAACCCACTCCTGTACATGTACATAGTTCATTATTATATTTGTTTTTATGTTCATTACCTGTTGTTTTTTCCCAGGAAAGTATGGATTTGGTCATATTAGGTGCTTTTTTACCATTTGTAATTTGGTATTCTTACCTTGGCTATTAAAACAATAATTTTACGAAAATTTTTATTTTCCTTTCATAAAATTTTTTTTTTGGTTTTCCAAGTTTCTATGGCCAATTCTCTGCTACTATTTCACTGGCCGACACAGGTCGAACCCAGAAAAGGGATTTTGACAAAGGAAAAATCCATTTCTGGGGGAAGACCTGTGTCGCCCGGTGAACCCATCCCTCTCTTTTCCTTTTTTCCCCAACCTTTAGCTGGCCCAAGCTTGGGTGCGTATTTCAGGAATGAGAGTTTCTGGCAGAGGTAGTAGTAGTAGTAGCAAGCGGAAGGTAGACGTTGTAACGGCACCTCTCTAGAGAGGGATTTTGAGAGGAGACTTCTAATTGCAAAGTATCTGTGGTAGTGGCTTCCACTCGCCCATGCTATGCCGACACCCTATGAGGGTGAGCGAGCTGGGGGTAGTAACTCCAGCACTCCATATGGCTTTTTTCTCTGGTATATTTAGCATTTATTCATACCTAGAAATGAGTGCTATGGGAACATTTCACTGGGCAACACAGGTCTTCCCCCAGAAATAGATTTTTCCTTTGTCAAAATCCCTTTTATAGGCATATTCTAAGCTTTTAGTTTCTTAGCTTTAGATGTCAGAATCTTAGACTAGGCTACAGTAGCAACTGCTAACAGCCTAGGCTTATTGCCAGAATCAAAACTCAACATTAAAAGGATATGCTAAAATTGAAATATGTATATGCTGTCAAAATGGGGTTAAAGGCAAAATATACAGTATTTTGCCTTTTTGGCATCATATTTCTTATGTCATATCAGCGTCGTAACCCTGGAACATGTGTTGTAAACCAAGAAATTTCTGATTAATATAATACGTAATAATAGAATATAATACGTAATTTTATTATTATTATTAAAGTAGTTTAACCAGACCACTAAGCTGACTTTCAGCTCTCATAGGGCTGGCCCGAAGGATTAGATTAAAATAAAATAAAAAACCATGTCTAGGACAGAGGCAAAGCTCTGGAACCGAAGTGTTTTTCGGTGTGATGACAAATGATTGAAAATTAAACTAAAAACTGCACAAGGCACACACTCACACGGGAACACATGCACACTATAAATACATTTACTCATGTATCCATACTTTCATAAAAAATAAAATCAGAATAAGTTAGGTAACATTTTCGTATTTTTAAATTTTACTTAGGTTTATATTTTATCAACTAAATTATATTTCTTTAGGAACATAAAAATAGGCATGACTGAAAATGCAGAGGATTCTGACAAGATTTCTTTCATAGATCTGTTTCCAAGTGTCGACAGTCGTTGCTGGTTGTACTTTGGGCATTCGCATAACACATGTTTGACAGTTATAACCTCCCTGCACTCTGTGCACTCAGGAGCTGAGCTAGGTGGGCAGCTCATTAAGTGTCCATGTGTCAGACGGGTATGGCCTATACGGAGACGTGTCAGAATTACTTGTTCATGTCTCTCTCTCTGATATGATGAACTCCACTTTCCAACATCAGGTTTTATTTGCTTTAGTTTATTATTTTCTGACTCTTCATTCCAAATATGCTGCCATTTTCTTATAATACCCATCTTTATGTATGTTACATAATCACTCTTAGGGAGATTCACACTTGATCTTGTCATTGATTTGCTTCTTTGGCTGCTTTGTCAGCCTCTTCATTTCCTTTGATCCCTACATGGGCAGGGATCCAACATATTTCTACATTTTTCCCACTAATATCTAATTTATGTAATGATAATTTAATTTGTTGTACAAAAATATTTTTTGGTTTATAACTCTGGATGGCTTCTACGGCACTTCTTGAGTCACTAAAAACCACAAAATTATTTAGTGATGTTCCTTTAATTATTCTTATGGCCAAGGCAATTGCGCAAAGCTCTGCTGTGAATATTGAAGCTGTATTGGGTAGAGAGAACTGATATGATCTGTCCTGGGACACTGCAGCATATCCCACTCCATGTTCCGATTTAGATCCATCTGTGTATATTGCATAATGTGGACCTTTTCGGTTTATATGCTCTATTGTATGTTGTCTATGGTGTGATGGCGTGTATAAGTACTTTTTTGATAAGTATTTCAATTGTGTGCAAGTTTTTATTTTATTCATTGTCCAAGGCGGAGGTAATTTTACTACTGGAGGAATTTGTATATTCAGATTTAGTGACTCAAACAATCTTCTAGCTCTCATTGGAAAAGGGGTGGATGATTGTTTATAAATATATCTCTAAGTTCAAATAATTTTTTGTTGGAGAATCGCTTGTCCTAATTCTCAGAGCACTCTTCATTGTACAAGCTCTCTATGGAGAGAGAGAGGTAGTTCACCACATTCAACCTGTAGAGAAGAGGTCGGTGATGATTTAAAGGCTCCTGACCATATTCTAAGGCCCTCATTATGGACTGGGTCCAACGTTTTCAGTGCTGTGTCCGACGCCGAGCCATATACTTCGCTACCGTAATCAATTATAGACAGGACTGTTGCTTTATACAGTAATGTAAGGGTTTGTCTATTGGCTCCCCAAGTAGTGTTTGATAATTTTCTAATTAGATTTAATGCTTTTTTACATTTTGATTTCAAGTATGTTATGTGAGGTTTCCAGTTTAAATGAGTATCAAACACTAAACCCAAGAATTTTGCAGTTTGTCTAATTGGTATACTATGATGTCTGATTTTCAAATCTATCACTTCACCATTCATCCACCTTTTATCTTTATAAAACACTACTGCTTGAGTCTTATTTATGGATAATTTAAATCCTACAGATGAGGTCCATTCATTTATTTTTATCATACTTTTATTAATGATGCGTTCTGCATGTTTAATACGAGAGGCTGTATAATATATGGCAAAATCATCCATGTATAGGTTGCTTTTAATTCCAGTAGGTAGATTTTTATTAATATCATTAATTGCAAGGGTAAACAGTGTGCCACTAAGGACACTTCCCTGTGGAACACCATTTTCAAGTGGAAATGTTCTCGACAACACATCATCAATTCTCACTTTGTTAAAAAGTTTTCGATGAACCTAGGTAAATGTCCACGGATGTTGTTATTTTGTAAAGTTTTTAATATAGGGTACCTCCAAGTAGTATCATAAGCCTTTTCGATGTCAAAAAAGACTGCTACAGTTATTTGTTTTCGCTCAAATCCTCTTCGTATATGGTCTTCGAGGTTAGAGAGAGAATCTAATGTAGATCTGTTGCACTGTGACCCGAATTGAGTGGGAGTCAAGATTTTATTTTCTCGAATGTGCCATGTTAATCGAGCATTTACCATTTTTTCTAGTAACTTGCACAAGCAACTTGTTAGAGAAATTGGTCTGTAGTTATTTGCATTACTTGGATCTTTCCCAGGTTTGGGGATAGGTATTATTATTGCTTGACGCCATTCATCAGGAAATAAATTTCTAAGCCATAAATGATTATAAAATTGCAACAAATATGTCTTCGCTAGAGGTGCTAAGTGGCAGATCATCTCAAAACAAATATTGTTACCGCCAGGAGCAGATTTATTGCTGTTAGTGAGAGCAAATTCCAACTCTTCCATATTAAATTTTCTATTATAATATATGTCTTCTATTGTTTCGAAATTTATTGTTATTAGTTCTATATTGTTTTTCTTTGTGCTAAGTTTTCTCCTATTATATTACTTATTTCTTTTGGATTGAGTATTCTTTTTCCGTCTTTTAATATGGCATGTCTGGGTGGTTTCACATGGGTACCATTTATTTTTCGGAATTTTTCCCATATTTTTTGTATGGGAGTATTATTAGAGAGATCTGATACATATTTCCTCCATGAAATATTCTTCCTTGAATTACTTCCTTTTTAAATTTTGCAGATATTTTGTTGTATAGAGGCTTTAACGCTTCAATTTCTAGCAACAATATAGTCATTTTTTGTAAAGTACTTTCTAATATTGGTAATGTTTTATTTATTTTACTGAACTTTCTATTCAAATTATCCAATCGTCTCCCTATTGAGTGTTTTATACTTATTAATTCTGTCAGCTTTTCGGACCACCACGGAACTTTGTGTTTTGTTGGATGGGGTTTTGATTTTGATATTGCTTTATCAGTAGCATCTTTGATGAAATTAACAAGAAACTTATTAGTTTCATTATGATCTTTCAGATATTCAAATGGCGGTATACTTCTAGTATGTATTTCATATTGTTCCCAATCTGCTTTAAAAATGTTATAGTGAGGAACATGTTAAGCTGGGTTATTTTGTAAAAAGGAAATTAATATTGGGATATGATCACTGGTGTACAAGTCATCAATTGTGTTCCAATCTTAATTTGGCACAACTCATACTTGTGAACAGAGAGTTAAGTCTACAGAGGAAAATGTTCCATGTGTTTTGTTTGAATAATATGTGCTAACTTCATCATCATTTATACAACACATGTCATTTGAATCTATAAGTTCTTCTACTTTACTTCCTGTTCTATTTGAATTTGAACAGTTACAATCCCATATTGGGTTGTGAGCATTAAAATCCCCTATTATTATTATAGGTTCTTTGTCATTTTTAACAAATTCTCCAAGTTTATCAATATCGTAATGTTTATTTGGTTGGTTGTATAAATTATATATTATAAAATTATCGTTTTTAATTCGAATTTTAATACCTGATATTTGGAGGTCAGTAATGTTTACAGGTACTTTGTCTTAACATACTTTGTTATGTACATATATGGCTGTACCTAAATTTCCTTCTTCTTCCCGTGATGTTGATATTAAGGTATATTTACCCATTGTTGGTATTGTATTATTAACATGTTGTAAACATAATATCATGGGTTCACATTCCTTTAATAACCTTTGTACTTCTCCCAGGTGTAATCTGGTCTGTAGACCATTTACGTTCCACTGTATAATATAACTATTGAAAATATTATGTTACATCGGTCGTGTTTTGTTTTCTTTTTTTGTATTATCATCAATTTGAATTTTTTCTAAAATTTTATTTACCACATTCAGTTGTTTATCTTTATAATATTCTTTTTTAAGTGCTCAATACACATACATCCTTTTCATGGGTGTTTAAATCGGTGGCCTCTTTCTTCCTATATTTCATAAAATTTCTTATAATGTTTGTTAAGCAATCTTTTGTTATATTTTTGTTTTCATTGCACAATGCAATGAAGCAATCATTACAGCCACATGTGTTGTCATGTATATCTACTGCTTTATTTGCTCTTATTGTACCAATTATTGGTGATGGAGTAATCTCATCACCGTTGGCATAGTCACCATCATCTATGGTATGATTCTCCTCCACTTCTTTGGTGTTTTGGATCTCTGCATCCATAGGTTTTATTATTATTTTAGGAGATAAAGGTATGTTCTTATTTTGTTTTTGTTCTTTCTTCATATCTTTGGTTTTTGGTTTGACCGATGTTTCTCTAATTATAGTTGGTTTCTTTGTTTTTGGTGGTGTTCTCTCCAAAGGTCGTTTTTTTTCTTTAATTTTCGGTACATCACAACTTCCTTCTTCCACCTCTGTGGTAGTATCTTCTTGTGTTTCTATTTGCATTAACACGTCAAATGAATTTGATAGATTATCATCCAGAATTCACTTTGCAACCTGTTTCCCATGATTCTTTACTATCTTAGTTTTTTCCTGTATATTACTAACTTCTTAAGACCTACTTTGCTGCATCTTGTTACTTCTATCTGTATGTTTTTTGTTTCATTACTGGTTCCTGTTATAGAAGAATATGTACGTTTCTTGGCAGGATCTTGAATTCCTCTCACTTTTAATTCTAATTTAGCCTCAGCTATAGACATTTCAATTCCGTGTTGTATATGTAATACATGCATTATTTGGATCTTGCATGATGGTTCTGCTCACAGTTTACACATTTTGGTTCACCACACTTCCATTTGGTGGCGTGTTCTGTAGATCCGCAGTAAGCACACACCGGACCATTCCTACAATTTCTCTTTGTGTGTCCATACTTACTGCAATTTTGACACTGCAGTGGCTTTGGTATATAGGGTCTTAACTTTCTATTTTGGCCTAGAATTTTTATTTTTTGAGGTAGATCTGAACCCTCAAATTTTATTTTTGCTATTTTTACTACTTGTTTACTGCCTCTCTTACTTGTCATGTCATACACTTCGCAATCCTCAACCTTGGGGTATCTCTTTTTGAGCGAGTCTAAAAGTATTTTCTTATTAATTGGTTCGTCGTTGTTATCAGGAAGTACAATGGTACCCTGAATGCTGTTCATATTGTCATGCTCTCCATTTTAACATTAATGGAATCTATAATTTTAAAGACAAATAGTCTTCTGACTGGCTTTTTGTTGTGGCTTCTATAAGCCAAGTCTTCTCTCTTATTTTTCTGAATGACATTTCTGCCATTGGATGTCTATTTAGTAAAACATTTTCTAATTTCAAGGCCGAAATATTTTGTTCTGCTTCCATAGTTAGAAACCTTGACCAACTTCCACTCCCAAAGAGGGAGTCAAAGTGAGTCAAGGTTGGGTCATGCCGGTACTGAAGTTTCCTAGGTTTAGTATATGGTATTAATGTTTTAATACCAACCTGGTCTTTGTGATCTGAGCTTCCGTTAGAATGGTCCAAATCCGTGCCAGAAGTCGTGGGGGTATTTTTTAAATTTTCCATAAAATAAAATTGTAAATTTCGTCCAGGATGAGGTCCCTCTCACCAAGGAGGCCCAACTGGGGGAGGAGCAATAATGTTACACAGTGGTAACTGGCCTGGGACACTCGCCTGGATATACGCCATACCCACAATGCCTTAAGGGTCGTTAGTCCCATGATCGGGCCCAGCACTGCGGGCATGGCTTGACATAAAAATTCCCCTCGCTCCAACCACGTCAGGTACTTTAGTTTTACGGGTGAAGTGCATGCTGTCCAACTCCACCCTCCATCAAGTTAAAAGAGCAGTCAATTCAAATGTCCAAAATCATGCCAAGGTCGTCAACGAAAGAAGAAGAAGGGAAAGGGGAAAATTTATAAGAAGAGGACTAAAGGAGTTAAAGGTCCCAATGTTCAGTTGGATCCACAGCAAAGAGCATAGGCATAAAGGGGCATACTCTCTCTGCAGTGGATCCCTAAGCCCCCCACCTCGTCAAGGAGTTGGGATCAGGGGGTAATACGTAATTGAAAAGCGTCATAATCTTGGAACATCGAAAGCCGAAACTGTCATAAACTAGGGACTGCCTTCATATATATTATTAAAAAATTTAAAATTTTCTTTTGTAATGCTGTCTCTAGCAAATTAAAAGAAGACACAATCCAGCTAAGCAGATGTAGATCATACCAAAGTCCTGCAAAAGTTTTTTGCTTTCAATAATACTTTGGGATGTCTTTATTAGACATTTAACTGTCCAAAAACTAACTAATTTCTGATAATTTTCCAAAATCAGTAATCGTCAAGACCCTTAGGGCAAAAATGTACTCAGGAACATAATGTTTGGTCAAAATGAACTTGGCACTAATGGAAAGTGATGAATAGAGGAAAGACAACCTCTTAATATGAAATGTGTAAATGTATTGCAATTAGATGACAGGTGACACTCCAGCTAAGAGGACCACCTTCCTCTCCTGCTGCTGCTCACTACTCTTCGGCTTTATGTTCAAAACCTTCTTATAGTATGGATTATATAGAAAACCAATTTATATAACAACTCAGGAAGGAAGCAATAGAACTCTCATGCTATTAAGTTAAGATTCAACCAACTTAGGACTACTATTTAACTGGTATATAGTAACAAAAATTTCAACTTATACTCTTGGTCCATCTTAGGATTTTCTCCTTTAAAACTCATTTATTTGTGCTAAAAAATTATAAGCCACTCCATGAAGTGCACATCAAGCTTCAAGGTGTCTCAATGTGGAGTCAATGATCTAGATGTTGTCACACCAGTATTAGTAAACAAACATCAAATCAATCAATCACTCTCTTTCTTTCAGGAAAGACACAGTCAGGTAGTATGCTTGTTGTATGTATTATCCAATTATCAAGGATATTTTACATCAAAGTTAACTATGCAGTCCCTGAAACACAAAAGTAATGAGATGAAAACAGAAAAAGGTCACCTCACTGGCAACAAACACTGCCCTGTATTACTGGGCTTGACATAAAGGTACCCAAGCGCCTCAGTGGCGTGGTTGGTTTGGTGTTTGCTTCTCACCTCGGTGGCCGCGGAAGTTCACTCTCGATGTGGTTCGGAAGTCATGTAAAGCCGTTGGTCCCGTTGCTGAATAACCACTGGTTCCATGCAACGTAAAAACACCATACAAACAAACAAACAATCCTCACTGTATTACTGGGTTTGACATAATGGTACGCAGATAACCACTTTTTCTGTTTAGAGATAAACAACTAAAACCAATATTATAATCTTCAACAAAGAGCAATAGATTAAGCTTTCTACTTGTAAACACTTTTCTTGTGATAATATCCATGAGCTATGACATAGGTGATAATACCCATCAGCTATGACATAGACTTCCTTTACTCAAAAAAATAATAATAAAAAAAAATTGAAAAGAGCTAATCTTGGATATGGCAGCTTTAGCACGGACAGCTCAAAAAATCCAAGTTATCTAAAACTAAATACTTTGCCCAGAAATGACTAACACTGCAGTCACCGAGCTTATAAAATTTTCTGTTGCCTCTTCATGAAATATATAGTACTATCCATCCCTATTCATTCAAAGCTAGTAAAGTGAAATCAGAGAGTAGTGAAGAGTAGCCTATCTCAAGAACATGGTCCCTCTGTATCTTTAATTAATATACATAGACTACGTATTTGCTTGGCCAACTTACTTTTTATCATCATAATTTTCTGTTGTATTTATACAGCATATCATACTGGTATGTGATTTGCTATTATAACTGTCTGGTAGCTTTTAATTTTACTGTCTTTTACCCTTGTCCTGGAGTTCCTCGCTGGACGAGTGGTTTTCGCATTCTGCTGCCAACCCGGTGGTCCGAAGTTCGAATCCCGGCTCGGCCAACGCGGAATCAGAGGAATTTATTTCTGATGATAGAAATTCATTTCTCGATATAGTGTGGCTCGGATCCCACAATAAGCTGTAGGTCCCGTTGCTAGGTGACCATTGGTTCCTAGCAACGTAAAAAAAAAAATATCTAATCCTTCGGGCCAGCCCTAGGAGAGCTGTTAATCAGCTCAGTGGTCTGGTAAAACTAAGATATACTTAACTTACCCTTGTCCTGTAACTACACCATAAATATCTACCAGACTGTTTATTTCTTAAATTGCCAATTTTTGGCACTGGTGATACACAATTTAAATACATAAAGATAATTTTCTTAAGGTTCTGTTTTAATATCACTGATCCATGCTCAAATATGTAGGAGAAAGTTATGCATTCCTATTCTTTATTGCCTGACTCTTAACTTTTAATTTATGACAGTGAAATTAGCACTTCCAAAGTTTAAATCCTGAATAGTGTTCCAACAACAAAAAGTTTCTCTTTTTGACACAAGCAGAAAACACTGATAAAGTGTACTGGATATTCCCACTTACAAGACTGAATTAGGACTTAACATATTCCGCTTATGGTCTTAGCCTTACACTAAAAACAGATATAAATAAAAACAATCTCAAAGCTTTTTCCATATTTGAAATAAACTTCAGGCCATTCTAGTAACCTCTATATATCACAGAAGTATCATACCTAACTAAATCTACATGGCTTCCAATAACTATCATAAATCTACTGAAATTAAATTAAAAACAATTCCATTCTATTCTAGAACTACTCAGGCCTTTTATACATGAAATTCAGTCACTAAACACTATTGACAGGCAAAAGAAAAGCTGGGTAATTTAGGTAAGATGTTCATGAGTTTGCACTCTAGAGTAAATGCAATTTCAGTGGTAAGCAACCCTGATATACAATTGTTCTGTTACAAAAATGATATGATAAATAGAAGGTTCCTTGAGATATGACCCAAGATGGCACAGGCTATTAAACAATATATATGATAGAATTTCACCAAAATGTCCGTAGCACTGTATTTCCAGATCAAAGAAAATGCTGCGGCTTTCAATGGGACTTTCAAATTATCTCATAAACAGAGAAAAGACAGAGGTAAAAAATAAAAGCTGAACAGGCTGCAATGTACTCTAAGAATGAGAGGTGTACAGCAATTTTATTAATTCTCAGAGACTACATATACTTTTTGCTGTCAATTTCTATAAGAGCATTAGAGTTATGCTTTTTGAAGAAAAATAGAAGAAAATGCATGTTCATTAAAACTATGTGCATATGAAATACTGCATGACACCATTCCCTAAGATGAATACATTTACACACTGCAAACAGACAGCAAAAACAATGAAGTCATGTTTCAACTACAGAATATTTTATCCTTTACAGGAAAGCTTGTTCCTACCCATGCAATAAACAAACAAAGAGCCTTGAGTTTTATGACATGGCAGCAACATCTGAAAGACTGACATTTATGAAAAGGAACTTGTAAATCCCCTGAAATACTTTCAAAGATCCACAAACATTGCAGGCATTACAGAACCAGACTCCGCCTCACCAAATGATGGTACAAAGCAGTTAGAACAAAAATGGACACTGCACACTCACATAGCTGGAAGCATGTTCTGTCTTTGAAATAATAACTCATTTTCAGCATTACGGAATGATAATGCAAAACCTAGTACAGCTAAGTGGAAAAGCAAATAATATACAAAATATATTGTTTAATCCATTAAATCTGAAATACTGAATAAATAAACTTTCATGTATACAATAAATAAAAAAATTTATTGTAAACTCTTCACATGAATAGACAGTATTGTCAACTTTAAAGGCACAAAGACTAAAAAGCATCTTTCTGTTTCATTCATCACACAAGCCACAAGTCTTTTTAGAATAATGCACTCTCATAATTTTAATCAAACGAGGAAACATAATAACAGTTCAATAATAGATCTTTTAATAAAGAAGTGTCTTTTAACAATCCATATACAAGTTCTCCAGCCACGGCTTTTATTGTCAATAAGTAAGCTCAAAAATTCAATTTCTATTATTATCGTCTTACTGTAAGCCAAAATATAGGTTAACCATTCCTATCGTAGAGCTAAAAAACACAGCTATTCTAGCCATCAATCTGTCAAATCCTAGTAAGAAAAGCCCCTCATACATTGAAAATATGAATAAACAAAAGTTTAATTCTTTATTAAAGAGATTAACATCATCAAGCCAGCCCTATGAGAGTTAATGTTGGTTAACTTGTCTCGTTAATCCATTTTCTAATAATAATAAAGTTTAACACTATACTTTACTGTATATTGTTCAAAAGATACCATGTGCTTACAACAGCAAATGCCAATTAATAATATTTCCTGAGTTTACACACACCTTCCTTCCTTTTACAAATTACAGACAAGCTTATAGTACAAATTTTCTAAAAGCATCATTTAAATACTTTTACTTTGGTGGAGCTGATAACAAGTAACTGTTGCTTTAAGATGTTGAAAAAATTACAGTATGTCATATTTGACAGATCAAAAATCAGCAAAATACACAATTACTTCAAGTGAAAACACATGAAATTCCTAAAAAGGCTTTGCCATCCAGACATTACAGCATCTTATTCAGTAAAATTGCATCAATTTGAAATTATTGACATATTCTCTACATCCTTGGACTAGATCAAGTGGGGTCAAGCATTATATACATAATCACAAAAAATTAAGAGAATTTATATTTAATATTTTTTTATTCTTACCTTAATGTTTTATAATCTAAACAGTGTTTAGACCATCATACTTACTATTATCAAGCTCACCTGATAACTAAGATTTACCAATTATTTGTTAACAAGAGTTTCACATTTCCTAAATATATCACACATAAAAGAATCATCTTCATCTAATCAACTAAGATACAATTTTAAATTATTAACATCTTACTTTTGCTAAATACTGCTGCATTTACAAAGATTGAGCATTTCAAAATATTCACACAACTTCTTTTCATCATAGGATGAATACTTTTAACATAAGATTTTTCAGGACAATTCATGATAAGGCCATCTGCTTTCAGGAAATGACAGAAGCACTTCAGGGTAATGAAACAAAACTAAAGTTTTTTTAAGTGTCCCTTCGGCCCATAGCCACATTACTTTTAGCCTCCTAAGTTTTGTTCTTTCACTTTGGCATCTTCCCACTTGTTGCTCATCCCATTCACCTGAACCTTACTCCATTTTTTACCTTTCATTTAAGAAAATTTCGTTTTTTTTCAATCTTTTGTTTCTAGCATTGTGACACAGTGGATGTTAAACTACGTTACAGTAAAAATACAATCTGAAATATGGCCTCAAAATTCTTCCTAAAGGAAATTGTAGTAAGCACACAACGCATGACACTAAAACTTTCTGTTCTAGAGGCTTTTCTTCAAATAAGGAAATGGGAATAAATGCATTTGCCTTTATTGAGGAAAATGAGAGTATAAACATTAACCATGCAGGTAATCTAATACAAGCAGTCCCTGGTTATCGGCGATCCGGTTTTATGGAGCTTATCTATCGCAGAAAATTGGCAATTTTCGTCGCTGAAATGCATCGATTTCTGGTTATTGGTGCAGATAATAGAGTACTGGCGCCAATACACACCTAACAGAGGCCCAATCAACCAGTTATCAACGCCAAAATCTGGTTACTGGCACTGATAAGCCCCCCAAAATCACCGATTTTCGCTTATCGTCAAGCTGTCAGAACGGAACCCATGCCAATAACAGGGACAGTTATCCCTCTTAATGATCTCAAATACCCAATATGCTCTGTATTGTACAGGAACTTGAGCTACTGAAATCTTCAACTAATTAAAAACACAAAATTTATAAACAATTAAACCACTAAAATTAAGTTCTGAAATTTAAATTTTTTAAGATAATTTGTATTTTTCCTACATATACAAACCAGAGGTCTTAATACATGGATAATCTTTGTTTTTTTCTGATTTGGTCAATGAAATTTAGTATAAGGTAGTTAATTATTAGTAGGTGGCATTCTCTTCAGTTCCAAGAAGGCCATCTTTCAACCATGGGTTAAGCTTTCATTTCTCGTTATCAGGTTAATTATTCTATAAATCCAACTATTTACTATACATGATTTGTTTCCGAGATGTTAATTAATCACTGACAGAAGGTTGCATTTGATCTGGTCACATTAACTGCAGTTGGGTGTTTTGTTGGCATCCTCACCTCCCTGTATGTCGACATGGGCAAGGATCCAACACATTTCAACATGTACTTTGTAGAATGTATACTAAACTTAATTTGCTGTACAAGAGAATTATCTTGACGTTAGTTCTGATGGGCTTCAAGAGCATTTCTCAAGTCACTGAAAATTGTAACGATTTTCTGACGTGGCGTGTTTTTAACATAAAGTTTTGAGTTTACTGCCCTCAGCTCTGCTATGAAAACAGAAGCATTGTTTAATAATAATTACTGCTTTGTTTTACTAGGTGAAATTGCAAAAAATCCTATGCCTTTTAGAGATATGGAACCATCAGTATGAATTACAAAGGCAAGAACTTTGTGTCTACAGTCAAACCAATATGTCAAGGTAGGTGACAGGAGGTTTCTCCCGAACTATGTCGTTCAATATTCTCTCTCCCTCTTTCTCTTGCTCGATATATATATATAATATATTATATATATATATATATATATTATATTATATATATATTAGATATATATTTTATATATATATATATTTATATTTTCTTTCATCTTTTCATTAATAATAATTTTGTTGGGAAAATTTGTGTAAAAATTCATGATATTAAATTGTATATGCTCCCGTGTTGTTTTCAAAATGTACTGTTTTCTGGAAGAATCACTTGTTTACTGGGGGTATCCTTCAAGGTGTGGTTAGCCTATGGCGACTCCTCCTCTCTGTAGAGTGAAAATCGCCCTTATGGCTAATCTGGTAGTGTCAGTTTGTATATTAAGCCTTCTTTTGACTATGGTGTTCTTTGTAGAATCAGTTTGCCTCAGTAAAGGGTCCGAATAGGACCGAAAGTACTCGGCTATCTCGCCTTTTCATTTTTTACCTTCGTGGCAAAAAAACTTTATTTATACATAGCATCACGTTTTATATACTTCGGGATCAAGTTATTCATATATATATATATAGTATACACACGTGTATAGTATATAGTAATACCTCAATCTTACGTAATTTGAGTTTATGTGAACTCACAATAGCGCAAACTTTTCATTGGAACTTAACTAATTATCATATGCAAGTATTTCACAGACACATGAATGCAAACAAAACATTTTTCGAATGCTGGAGAAACCCTGCAAAAAGTGTTTGTTTAATTTTGTATGTAATGTATTATTTTACAACAGTTTCCACTCATGTTATAGTCCTTATAGTATTATAGATGCATTTGGGATAAAAAAAATAATTTAACTTTGTCTCTGAACAATTTTGGGGGAAATTCACCGTATCCGAGATATGAATACATATATAATCACCATCCTTGAAAAATTTCTAAGTGCATTTGATTACTTTAACACTGACACAGTTTGTGTCCTGATGCAAGTCTGTTTTTCTTTAAATTGCATTGTGGTTCCAATGCGAGTTTCTTCCCTTAAATTGCATGGTGGTTAGTTACATCATATGTCTAGGGGTCATGTGACCAGGGGAATATCTTACAGGTGTTAGACATTTTCCAGTGTCATTTGGATCAACTTTTTCATGGAGTGAATATATGTCCAGTTTATGTTCTTCTTGTAATTTTGATTATTTTCAGTTAATTCACAATTTTTATGAAAATTAATCTAAATGCATTGATTTTTAAGGCAACATGGAGTGTGTTACCTGCAACAGTGTAATGTTTGAAGTTTAATAATTAGTGTAAGTTTATAGAGGATAAAAACTTTTGGCATTGTACCACATGTTTTTGACAAAAGACATAAAAAAGAAAATATTGTAATATTTTTGTAAGTGATCAGAGAGGCACATTTTCTTTAAAGTTAAATTGCTGGTATGGAAATGACTGATTTTCTTTTGCCAGTTTACAAGTGAATTTTGGAAACATCGTCCTATTATTAAATATTAGAATATTTCATCTGTGACCATTGTTGATTGGAGAAGTTTTTGTAGTGAAGTGACAGTTTTGAGACAGCAATCAGAAGCCCATCAATGGAGTTGACATGGAAGTAGAAATAGATGAAACCCTCATTACAGTAATACCCAAACCTTACGTGATTTGATTTGCGTAAACTCACAATAGCACGAACTTTCCATTGGAACCTAGTTAATTATCATACGAGAGGTCTTCACAATAGCGCAGACATTTGAGAGTTTTCTAGAAACACTGCAAAACCCTGCAAATGTGTTTATGTTTAATTTATTATGTAAATTCATAAGTTTTACAGCATTTATTTGTAAAATCTTTATTAAATATGTATTAGTTTTATTTTTGTACATGCATGAACATTATGCATAAAGGTATGATTACAGCACCTTCAGTTAGTGAATATACTTTCATAAGATGGGATACCCATTCACAAAGTTACTGCACTTTTCAAAGATATCTCTTCAGAAACTTTGTTTAATTTCTACAATTAGTGTAATTTTTCATACTTTAAAGTGTAAAATCGGTATGGAAATTTTGTGCATGCTATTTCACCCTCTACAAACATTATGTATGTATACATAAGTTTTCCTTACACTTTATTTTTATGACTGACTTATGAAGTTTACCTAGTGATGCAAAGAAAACATCTTGTAATCTGAGAGAAAAAGAAAATGGCATCCCATGAACAAAGGGAAATGTTAGTATATGCACAAAAATGTATACCTACGTACGTACGTAGTAGTTACTGTAACTATTTTTACACCAACCATTTACTTCCTTTTTAAGGATATTGCATTTAACTCTTAAATCAAATTACAGTAATTTTGATTTCATTTAAAAGTTAGCTTAATGGTTAGGGAGCAGATTAGGGTTATATTTAGTGTTCAAACTCTAGAAGCAAGAATTCTTTAGCATTTTTAGAGATTGTGCCAGACTTATGCAAAACTTCCCCTTGCGAGAGGGTGTCTAAAACCTAGCCTCGCATATTACTGTACTCATAGTAAATACCATACAGGCTGCCCCCTTACCCAGTGTTGGTTGTTTGGTGGTAGTGAGAGAACTTCCAAAATAAATTGTTCGTCGAAGCATCAATTAATTCTGGTGCTGAAAATCGCAAAGGTGAAAGTTTAATTCCTTTAATTAATCGTTACTTTAAACCAGGCTCTGTTATTTATAGTGATTCGTGGTGTGCTTATAGAAGTAAAATTAGTGAGAGTAGATACACTCGTTTGTGGCGAGATATTAAAGAGTGGACTAGAAGGCCTATGATTAAAAAAAAGGATTTTTTAAACAATATCTTGCTAGGTATTTATTTATTAAGCACTACCAAGATTCAGTTTTACATGAGTTTTTGCTTCAAGCTGCTAAATCATATCCACCTTTAAATTGACACTCAGCCACCATCACAACCTAGGGAATCACATTCTGACGACGACGATGACACTGTAGGGGAGCCACAACCATCTGGTTTTTTTCCCATCCAATTAAGGTAAATGTATAATTTTCTTTTAAAATGAAAACAAAATAAATTGTGGGGTTGGCAAAAAATTTATAAAGGAGTTATAGTATTGCAGGGACAAAACACATAAATCAAAACACACAAGGGAGGAATAGCACTAGCAAGGGAACCATTTCAAAGGCAAATCTCAGTAATTTTACAATAATTTTAATTTCATTTAAAAGTTAGCTTAATACTTAAAGACAACTCTCTCTCTCTCTCTCTCTCTTAGTGGTAGATAATTCTTAATTTATCTATTTATACCTTTACCATCTAGAACTGTAAATGTGCTGTTCTAAAACATAGACACATAACTAAGAGTTGAATCAGTCCAAATAAAAAGCAGTGTTTGTTCATGAAAAGGAATTTCAAAAAAGCGAAAGAGACAGAATAAAGAATTTCTTAAATGTGATTGAAAGGACTTCAAAAAATATGGGTTAGTTGGAAGGGGAGAGAAGAGAGAAATGCGTTGTATGTACTCGTATGTAATCTTCACACACTTCTATATTTTTACCAACCATTTATTGCTTTTTTAAGGGATAATGTATGAAGCTAACTTTTAAATGAAATTACAGTAAACTTTATTTTTATTTAAAAGTTAGGTTAATACTTAGGGAGCATGATTAGGGTCATATTTAGTGTTCAAACTCTAGAAGTAAGCATTTATTAGCATTTTTAGAGACTGTGCCAAACTTACATGAAAATTCCACTTGAGTGAGGTAGTCAGTACCTAACTTCGGGTAAGTTCAAGGTATTACTCTGTGTGTGTGTATGTATTATGTATATATATACATATATATATATATATAATATATATATATATATAATATATATATATATATATATATATATATAGGCAGTCCCCGGGTTACGACGGTGTCGGCTTACGACGTTCCGAGGTTACGACGCTTGTCAATAGACGTTAATTTCCACGGTTACGACGCATGTTCCAGGGTTACGACGCATGTTTCAGGGTTACGACGCCTACAAAGCTCATCTGGGAGATGAAATATGACACCAAAAATGCAAAATAATCAATATTTGAAGTTTTTTTTTTTTTTTAATGAAAAATGCCATAAAAATGCAGTTCACATAGTTTTTCAATGACCCAAAGCATTAAAAGTAAGGTTTTCTTAGGATTTTTGACAATGTTCCGGCTTACAACGATTTTCGGCTTACGACGCGTCTCAAGAACGGAACCCCCGTCGTAACCGGGGACGCCTGTGTATATATATATATATATATATTATATATATATATATATATATATATATATATATAATATATATATATGAAATATATATATATATATATATTTACAATATATATATTAGTATATGTATATATACAGTGTGTCTCATTTGTTAAACTTTTCTTATGTTGAACATTCCGTTTTTTTAATGAAATTTTGGAGAATATTTTGTGTCGTTTGTCAAACAAATGCTCATGCTTCAAACTGACCAATTATCTTGTTTATAGTTGTATTTGTTGGCCTACTGTGCCCTACAAGAAAACTGTATTAACATGTTTCTTCATTTAAAATATAGAGTTTACTGACAACCATATTTGACAAACTAAAAGAATAAAACATTTTAATATAAGATTTTAAGAGATGTACAAAATCATACGTCACTGTGGGGACGTCATGCGCAGCTGACCTTAGACTGAACAAGGGAGCATTGATATAGAGGAAGGGAGTGTTTATATGTTTGAGGAATAATGAATGAATGATTTTAAGTTAACTTGCGTCGTGATACTGTTGAGGTGAAAAGAATAGACAGTAAAATCTTTACTATAATAAGCATGTTAAAAACAGTTCTAATTTATATTAAAAAAATAAAATGTTTTTTTTTAATTTTTCCAACTAAAATTTTGTTTAAATACAATGAAACTAACCAGCTTATTTTATTTTGACGTAGAAAATACCTATTTTTGGTAGTCGCTGTTGAGTCCTCAAAGGAGTTACCCTCCTTGGTGTGTGCCAGCACCCCATGGTGACTAGACTAACATCAAAGAAATATCTTTAGCCTGGTTTTGTAACCAGGTATTATGCCATAATGATAAACATTATGACACTGAGTATAATGGACTCAAAGACAAGAAGGCATTTTATCTTGTCTTCAGCGTAGCTGTACCCAGTTTCCTACGTCAAAACTGCACAAGAAGTGACTATTGTGCATGCGCATCGGCCATCTTGTTTTATGATTGGGCCGGTTAAAAGACCAAGAACCATTACTGTGTTGGTCAACACAGGATAAACCTTTATCCAAATCCAATGGCTTTTCACCAGGGAAGTGGGAGGGTTTTGAGGACTCAACAGCAACTACTAAAAATAGGTTTTTCCTACATCAAAACCAGTTTTTGGATAGCATAGTCGCTATTTCGTCCTCAAAGGAGCATTACAAAGAAACTGAGAGGTGACGAAAAACTTGAGCTCCCAAAATTTCCATCCCAACCATCTCAAAATTAAAACTACATCTCCGGTCCAAGGTCAAGCCACTAGTTTTGGTAAAAAGAACACGAGACTAAGCAAGAAGATATGGTTTTAGGGTAACGTTCTATAGTGACTTACATAAGCATGCTGGGTATGGTTGCGGTCTTGATGCACCTTCCCCAGTGATAGTCAGTATCCCCACCCATTAGGAAGATTGCTGGTTTTCTGCTGCAGCGCCTATGAGGTCAGTACTAACCATACCACCTACTGATACACTGCAGCTGAATTTGTTCTAGCTTATGACAGTAGTTTTTTAAGAATACAGACTCTGATGACCACCCAGTACATTTGGAGACCTCTTCGAAAGATACACTTCTGAAGAAGGCCAATGATATACCTACTTTCCTATCATGTGATCTAGGAAAGGAATGTGGGTCAGCTTCTTTAATAATGGACACCAAAATATTCTTAGCCCTTGGAGAGAGTGGTTTATTTGCACTAGGATGTAGGAAAATCGGACCTTCTGGGATGTTTGCCGTGACCTCTAGGTAAACCTTAAGTGTCTACTAAATTATATTTTCTCATAAGAATAGATGTCCTTCTTAAAGGATTCTCATTCTTGGCCAGCAATGATGGACCAGGGGACAATAGTAATTGATTATCAGCAGTTAGTGTGATATATCGTCCTCGTCTAAGAGAGCCCAATTCACTAATATGGGCTCCTGATGCAAATGCTACCAGGAAAATCGCTTTTTGAAGCATGTGAGTTGTGGTTGTTAGGTCTGTTGAATTGAGGGGCACATATAAGTTTCAGTACCTTATTAAGGGACCATGTAATTGGAAGTCTTTCAGGAGTAGGTCTCTGTAGGGAAAAAGACCGCAGAAGGGAAGTGACAACTTCTATGTTGGAATCAATCCCGAATCCATAAAGCAAGAGTTTCGTTAACACTGTCTTGTATGCCATAAGTGTTGTAACTGCAAGATACTTGTCTTCAAAGAGGTATATAAGAAAATTTATAAGTATTTCTATAGAAATCTTGATCGGGCTCTCAATATGTCATGGATTGTGGCAACTACAGGGGAATTAAACAAAGCATGGTTGAAAGTTTCAGAGAGAATAATGGATGTGAGATTAGAGAGATTGTATAGATCGGGAAACAGCAGTCTGGATTCATGATAGGATGAGGGACGGTGGATGCCATCTTCATAGTAAGACTGATTAAATACCGCAATCTACGTATGTAACCCTTTAGGGGGAACTTGCATAACCTGGCTGAGTATCTACAGCTGAGCTGCAGCTGCCTGTTCCCCAGGGGGCAGAGGGCCTGGGTGAATTAGTACAACCCTCTGAAAGTGTTGTCATTTTCACTGGGTTCAGGTGGATCCTTGTATCCCCCTTTTGGGGGAAAGATCCTGATCAGCTTCTGAAAGCTGCATGGGGGATTGACTTACTTCTATAATGTTTCTCCCATGGCTATTTGAAAATTGTGTTCCTGATCTTTTTGGGTTCAGCTAGGTTCTTTTGGTATCTACCTCATAATCCTTAAGCAATTCCCCTTCAAGTGAGGATTCCTCTATTTCCTCCGCAGGATGAACCTGGGGAGTAGTGGGGACTGATGTTACTGGATTTGGGCCCAAGTATGGATCTTCATTGAGGGGGTTAAGTATATGTTGACGGAGTTCTGGCGGATAGATGTAATCTTCCCCTTCCTCACTTTTGCTGAACCCAGGGACCATCGAGACAGCCTAAAATGGGCAGTTTCATCCCTGCCAAGAGCATGCTACAAATTTTGCACATATCTGGCAACCAAACAAATTTGTCCTGATTATTACAGAGACTATGTTTATGGCACTTGATATGGGCCGTGACCACTGGCAAAGACGTATGGAGCAACCTGCGACAGAACATTTTAACTAAGGGTCATGTCTCAAGATGGCCCTGTAGTGAAAAAATCAAGTTGTTATTAGAAAATTTAATTAGTATATATTATTTTTAATCATAGACACTTGTAAATATTTACTAACAGTAGACCTCATTTTACAGGTCAATTTGACTACAAGTGTACATTTTTAGTACATTTTATAAAATATCAATGTTAACTTAAAGCTTTTGAGGTTTAGAATAGCTTTGAAGACCCATCTTTGTCTGTATTACTTAAACTAAGCTAAGGTCACACATTCATGTATTAACGCACGCATGCACGCCCACGCATGAGCGGAAATTAATAGTTAGTAACAGCTCATGTCATTATACCGAAAATGTTCCATAAAACCTACGTAAGGTCGTAGGTGTGCGGCGACGGGGTGGGCAGGCGGTGTGCACCACCCGAGTGAGCACCGCGAGCCACTCCTGTTTGGAAATGTTCAAAACAAGTCGTGGGTGATCTCGTCAAATGTCACTTGACATAGCTCCAGATGTTCAATGTGGTACCCATGTCGCTGTGACCAGGCAGGCGTTGGGCACAACCACGTGGTACAGCACCGCTCCCCTATTCCCGCCACGCACCACTTGGGCCTCCACATAGTGGGGGAGCCTTTGGGGCAACCGCCTCGAACATTTACAACCCTGTACGACGTGGCAACGCTGCAGCCTGGGATAAAAGGTCAGAGCAGTATCTTTATAATTATGTAGTGTTTTACAAAATACACTGAGCAATGAAAATTCTGGTTATTATATATATGGTACTCCTTGATGTCTTTTTGTTATTCAAAAAACTGAATAAATACCAATGCCATATAAGAAACAAAACTATTCCAATACAAGGAGTCATTTTAAATAAAGAAATTGTTTGCATTCACTTTTGAAAGCAGCAAATGCACATAAAAGTCTAAACACAGGAAATGAAAAAACAAACTCAAGACAAAGTAATATTTAATGAAAATATACACAGAAGTCAAAAGTAAAATTTATCAACATAAAATACAACATTGCATCTGAGAAATAAAAAAGGAACTCTTAATACTTGGTGGTTTTACATTTCGTTCTCTCTCTCTCTCTCTCTCTCTCTCTCTCTCTCTCTCTTCCTCTCTCTCTCTCTCTCTCTCTCTCTCTCTTTGTCTGTGTGTGTGTCTTACAGAAATCTGAAAAGAACGCTCTCTCTCTCTCTGTTATTAGAGTATTGGGGATCCTGAATACATTTTTCATACAAACATTGCTTTTATTCAATTGTCTAAATATTTACAGTAACAAACAAATGAAAACACACTTTCACAACAAATTACTGAAATATCAAAAGAGCAAAACTCATGCATGGAACTATGTACAGGCCAGCCCTTTTGTACCCTATGGTCCCACACCGTTGAGCTTGGGGCCAACGTGAAGTTAACGTTAAGTCAGCAACACAGAACATTACACTCACAGCATAAGTGCGTCAGTATTACGTGCTTTGACATGCACTACCTAGGGGTTGTGCAGGAGTTCATCAGGCCAGTTCCGGTAGGCGTCAC
Organism: Macrobrachium nipponense; assembly: GCF_015104395.2. Taxonomy (NCBI): domain Eukaryota; kingdom Metazoa; phylum Arthropoda; class Malacostraca; order Decapoda; family Palaemonidae; genus Macrobrachium; species Macrobrachium nipponense. The sequence goes on along the minus strand of NC_087218.1, from coordinate 57,887,317 downwards.
GCCATGTTTTTGTAGTGTGTACATTTGCAGCTGTAAGGCGCTGGCTTTATGCCCATCGGCCTGTGTCACTTTACCAGCTGTTCAAGGCCATTTCACTGCACAGATGCCCACGTTCCACATACATGGGCATGCGCTGTCATGATACATGAATGTGTGACCCCAGCATTAGCCCTTCTGTCATTATAATTATAATAACACCCAAAACCACTCAAGCTAGTTTGTGACTAATCTGTTTAACTAACCCAAGCCCACTTTCTCATATGGTTTAGGTTAATATCTCTAGTATAATCAATGTTAAACTAATCATAAAGGATTTTTTAGAAGGTTCTCAGGTAATATAAGCTACTGCTTACATTAGGGATAAACAAAATCATGATATATATACAAAATCTCATTGTTTGATTATACATCCTAGTCTACCCTCTTGTTTGATATTCAGCCATATTGTTTCTATGCTAATAGAAGGATATTCACTTTAAAAAGGGATTCCTACTTAATCTGGTTAGGCTGATATGTAGCCAGGTCGATTAGCTAGGCTTTGTAATCATAAACCAAGTTAATATTTATTGAACCCAGTGATATACTAGTTTGTAGTCTCACATACAGGCTAGGCTACCATGTCATACCAAATGGAGTCATTTTGCTAAGCTTAGAATACTTTTATGTTGCATTACAGATAAACCATTTTGTTAGGTTATTTTATCATATAAGTAAATTAGCATTTACTCTAGGCCTAATCTAGAAAAATATCTAATTAGGATTATAAACTTCAACATTCAGAGTTATGTGTTATTTAAAACACCAATACTCAAAACGCAGTCTTAAGGTTAGGCTACTACCTCATCTGGCACCGGTTGCCAATTTTCGATTTGTCTTAGGTTATGTGGTCTAGGCTAACAATTTAGTCTGATAGGGTGTTTAGAAATGGTTTACCACTTAACATTAAGAATTACCTAGTCCTGGGTTATTTGGGTCATGCTAAATATGCATGCTATATAAAATGAAAATAGAGTAGCCTGTTTATCAACTTCTAGGAACTTATCACAGAAGCATTAGGTAACTACCTAATCTGGGTTTCAATCACCTTTAAGATATAAAATCTTAGGTAACTGGCTACAAACAATAGCTACCACAGTCTTAAATTATCTGCAATGAATCGGTTAAGCTAACAGCTCATGTTGGCTAATGCCTTGGAAATTGTAGACACAGTTACCTGAAAAGATTAACTAAATTAATAATACATTGTGGACCAATTCTTTAGTCAAAACTTAAAAAAGGAATGACTAATTCTTTAACAATTCTTCCTTTCATAAAAAAGGCTAGCAAGGATCGTGTATTACACCAACCATGTGCTCTTCAAGCAAAGGACGGCCAAACAAAGGCAGTTTCTACATTCAAAATAAACCTTTGCTCTGCAGTTTTAAACCTAAATAATTTTCACTAAATCTTAACAATAAGCACTTAACATTCAAACTTTGGAGATTCCATGATCCCTGAAGAAAAAAAAAATAGGAGATCAAAATGTCCCAATATGAGGAGCACTGACTAGAGGGGTAATGGTTCTTGGTCTTTTAACCGGCCCGATCACAAAACAAGATGGCCGATGTGCATGTACAATAGTCACTTCTTATTTTGAGGTAGGAAACTGGGTACAGTGTCGCTGAAGACAAGATAAAATGCCTTCTTGTCTTCGAGTCCATTATACTTTATCAAGTGTCATAGTGTTTATCATTATGGCATAACACCCAGCTGCAAGACCAGGCTAAAAGATATTTCTTTGATATAAGTCTAGTCACCATGGGGCACTGGCACAGACCATGGAGGGTAACTCCTTTGAGAACAAAACAGCAACTACGCTATAAAAAACATGAAAACAATCAAATGCAATAATAATAATAATAATAATAATAATAAATTCTTACTTGAGCCAGTGTTCAGTGTGCCGAGCAAGAAGACAGAGAGAGGAGAGGAGAGTGAGGACAGGGGTCTGCTTCTTACAGACTTACCAGCTGGGCTGCGATAATTATTCTCTCGTTTCTTTCACTTACACTCAATTTGGCCAAATCACTTATTATTCTTACTTTAAAATACCTATCAAGTGACAATGCTTTTTATGATTTTTTACCACTGGCACGGCCTTTAGCTTCTGTGCACCTTCATTTGTTTAAAGGACTTCCTTGTGAGAAGTTATTAGATCCCTCCTTTTCTTGCATTCTTTACTTATTACTTACTTGTTAGCAAAATCCTCATATCTATTTTAAATTCCGTCATTTGCCAACAGTAAGTTGATATTGTGGCATAATTAATCTCTTTCATGTACAGTCGACAAGAATAATGAAGATACAGTTTTCTTAAAACTTCGCACACATTGCTCAATAATGCCTCACCTGGCAACTCTAGAAAGGGGGCGGAGCTTCAAAATCATAGCGTTTGCTTCTTTCTAGCTTTCCATTAACTTTACGCCATAAAGATTCTGTAGAATTCCTATAATTATTTATGCGTAATGTAGAAACAGGCTCAATATTATTTGTTAATGTTGTTCAGAGTAGAACATTGATCATCATTTTTTTGTACCTGCTGTGGGACCTAATGTAATGTTTTACACTAAGTGACGTAAAATTCATGCGTAATTGAGACTGATCTTAAAAAATGTGAGAAAATATTTTAAAATTTGGGCAGTACTTGTGGAAATCATGAGGAACAGTACAATATAGAATGAAATATTGTGGAGAGAGAGAGAGAGAGAGAGAGAGAGAGAGAGAGAGAGAGAGAGAGAGAGAGAGAGAGAAGAGAGAGAAGAGAGGAAGAGAGAGAGAGAGAGAGAGAGAGAGAGAGAGAGAGAGAGAGAGAGAGAGAGAGAGAGAGAGCACAAGTATAGGTCTATCGATAGAGATACTTAATTCATTATATCTACTTTGAGAGATTGAGTGATAATATTTTTTTCAAATGTGTTTCAAAAGTGGGAGAGAGAGAGAGAGAGAGAGAGAGAGAGAGAGAGAGAGAGAGAGAGAGAGAGAGAGAGAGAGATGTGGTGATGGGGAAAGAAACTTGGGAGAGAGACAGAGAGAGCGCAAGCATAGGCCTATCTATAGAGATACTTAATTGATTATATTTACTTTGAGAGATTGAATGATAACATTTTTTCAAATGTGTTTTAAAAGTGGAGAGAGAGAGAGAGAGAGAGAGAGAGAGAGAGAGAGAGAGAGAGAGAGAGAGAGAGAGAGAGAGAGAGAGAGCAAAATCTTCTTACGTGAAAGCATAGGCCTATTTATAACTATTTAATTTCATGATATTTTCTTTGGGAGACTGATTGGTGATATATATTTTAAAGCATGTTTTAGAGAGAGAGAGAGAGAGAGAGAGAGAGAGAGAGAGAGAGAGAGAGAAGAGAGAGAGAGAGAGAGAGAGAGAGAGAGAGAGAATTATAGTATTGGAGACGGACTTGTGATGGGGAAAGGCAGAAGAAAGAGCGGAGAGTCGGTGCACAGATACCTGGTAGCTGGGAAACAGGGTGATATGGCTGCCAAGATCATGCTGCACTATGCTAGATAAAATTTGAAGGACTTTAGTATTGAATTCTCTAGGGAATTCATACCCTAATCTTGATTTCATTCGACAGATGCCGTAACATTTAAAGATTGTACAAAGACGTGGAAAATTTCAAACAGGCTGCGGTCATTCTTGCTCTCTGCATATAGTCTGTACGTTTCAAAATCGGGTTTCATCCATAAATCATTCACGAAAAAAAGCTGTTAAATAAAAATATTTATTACCACAAGCAAATTGCACAGACAATTAAAGTTTATATCATGCAAAAAATGATAATGTGTTGGGAGATCTTTCAGCCTCGCAGCAAAGTAATGCAGTTGTGTAGGCTAACTACGAACTGCTTTGTAATGGGAGCATGGCCAGGGGAGCATAACCAGAAAATCTTTGAGCTGACATGCTACTTTAACCTTGATGAAGATTTATTTTTAAAGACAATAGCTCTGTCAACGTCAAAGTAATCAGTGTGAAATCCATTAAGTAAGCCAGAATCCAGTGACTTGCGCTTTCCCGCTCGAAGTTCTAGGGCTCCTTCTCACATCATAGAAAACGCTCTTGCGGATGCAACTATATTTGCTCAACCTACCTTAGCCGTCACAATTTCGACTGTCATTGACTTCAGCTAACTTAAAACGCTTTGGAATACAAACATAGATTTGTAGAAACTACAATAATTACATTCACCACTTACAATGATGCAATAATATTCCTGTTAATGAAGGAAAACGAGCGAATATTGTCGTTGTGATACATAGTACTACAATCAGAAATTCACATGCTATCTACCATATCTCTATGAATGAATCCATCTGAGAAATTCCAATTACTTCGGACATATATCATGTTTTTAAGTATCTGAAAGGTTTTGTTCTGCAGTTTTAAATTATATGTTATAATCTGCAATGTATTTTCATATTCTTGAGTAAATTTAAAGAGATTATGTCTTTTCAGTAAACACAAATGGGAAATTCGATGAACGAAAGCTGATGAAAACTGTCTCTTCACTTTTCTTGGCGATAGTACTTTAGATCCAATGTAAATACGTCAACAATCATACACGCTGATTACTCTTCTCTCACACGCACACACACAGACACAATTAGACACACAATCAATTCCTTTTATTATCCTTGAAAAGTGTTAATAATATTGATTTTGTTATCAACCTTTGCCTACAGCGATCATTTCAGTTTCCTCAAAGGATTCCCATTTCTTCTCCTTCCATCCCCCAGCTGGCCATGTACCATTTTCACCAAACAGTTTGTAAATCATATTCGAAAACAAAATTTTTTGAAAATTCTACTTTATGTAACATACTGTTTAATTACTTTACACTCTTAATTTAAAGTTTGAACACATTAATAATAATAAAAAAAGTGAAAAGGTGGCCTTTTTGGGTTAGTTGGAACGAATTATTCTGATTCCCTTCATTTCTTATGGGGATATTTGTTTTATATTTCAAACAATCATATTCGAACGGCCTATACACACACACACACACACACATATACATATACATTTATACATATAAACATATATAATTATAATATATTATTACATAATATATAATATTAGATATACAAGATATATAGATAGATAAGGATACCTATTAGATATATTTATAAAAGAATATAATATATAGATATATAATAGATATATTATAGGAATATAGAGATTATCAGAAAGATATATATATATATAGATATATATAATATATATATATGATATTACTCATTAATATATTATATACATAGAAAGTAGATAATATATACAGATAATCTATATATATATATAGATAGTATATATAATATATAGTATATAGATTAGCATAGATATATATATATATATATATATATCTATATAGATATATATGATATATATATATATAGATATATATAATATATCTATTAATATATAGATAGATATAGATATATAGATATAGATATATATAAAATATATATATTATAAGATATATTATAGATATATATATATATATATATATATATATATATATATATATATAATATATCTATATAGATATATATACATATGATATAGATATCATATAATATATATATTATATATTATATATATAGATATATCTTATATATATATATTATATATATATATATATATATATATATATATAGATGTATATATATATATATATATATACTATATCATTATATATATATATATATCTATATATATATAAGATAGATATATATATATATAATATATATATATGATATATCTATATAGATAATATTATACAATATAAAGATAATTATATATAGATAGATATTATATATACATAAGATATATATATATATAGATATATATATATATATATATATACATGCATACATATACGATACATATAAATATATAATCGCCTTAAGCTACAAACGTCCTTTAATATCTAATTCGCTCAACCTCAGAATGAATAAATTTTCATATATGTTAACTGAAGTGGAATTTTTAGTTAATAATAAATTCGTCAGCTCCTGGGAGCGAACCTAGCCAACGATATTATTATCAACTAAAAATTCCCCTTCAGTTAGCATATATGAAAATACGAATATTAATTCTGAGGTAGAGCGAATTAGATATTAAAGGACAATTGTAGCTCAATGCATATATATATGAATCACAGTGATGTGATCAGACACACTCACACACACACACACACACACATATATATATATATCCTCTATTCATGCACCTAACTATAAACTGGCCAAATATCTCGTTCCTCTTTTAGAACCGCTTGCCTCCAATCAATATACTGTAAAAAAACTCACAAGAATTCAAGTCGTATATTTTACAGCAGGACTCGGATCTTTTTATGACAAGTTTTGGTGTAGAGTCTGTTTTCACTAATGTCCCTATTGAGGAGACAATTGAGGTTATTTTAGATAAGATTTTTATTGAACCCAATACCATATATTTTAAGTATGACCGCAATAATTTTGAGAAGTTACTACAATTGGCAGTGGTGGACACTGCCTTTATTTTTAATGATTGTCTGTATAAACAGACTGATGGGATGGCAGTGGGATCACCCTTAGGTCCCATATTTTTTCAAATATCTTCATGTGCTCCCTGGAGGTGAAATTGTTTGATAATTGCCCCCTCAGTTTTTACCCTCTTGTTTATAAAAGGTATGTGGATGATACCTTTGTCCGTTTTAGATGATCCACTTTTCATGCTGACCAGTTCCTTTCTTTCATCAATCAGCTTCATCCTAATATTAGGTTTACCTTGGAGAAGGAACAAAATGATCAGTTGGCATTTTTAGATGCATTTAACATCAATATCAGAGTATAACTATAAGCCGAGTTTTATCAAGGGCCATTTAAGGGGGCCTCGCGGTGAAAATCTTTCCCGAGCAACCTGTTGCAACATGCATGCACCTGCCATCGGCCAGCAGGATCTGTCTGAACCAGTTAGTGATGCAGTAGCATTGGCTGGGGAAAGATGTACGTCCAGGCCATTTAGAGGTGAGTGTGCGTTCAATAACATGCCCAAAGGACGGGTACAGCTGCTACTGAATAAGTAGTCCAAGGAGGCAGTTCTAGTTCAGGAAGATATCTGATCCTCACACTTACTAACTCACTGCACATTACTTAGTTTCTTGGTCAAAGTGTAAAGCTAGTTGGGCGGGGGGGCCTCACTGCTTTTAACTCATAAAGATGTATTTGGATATTATTTAAAAGCATCAGAGCTGATTCTTAGTACTGCTTTGCTAAGTCTCCACTCTAAATCTTTTTTATGTCTAGACAGATGTTGATCCATATATCAGACATGCCTAGTCAGATGTTGATCCATACACCTGACTTCTGTGGTATCGTACTTATAATGTAGTTGCTTCATATACCAACAGAAATGTTGATCTGATCCATATGCCTGAATTCTGTGGTATTGCACTTATAATGCAGTTGCTTCCCCAGGTTGTAAGAATAAATTTTCTGATTAAAGAAAAACCAAAAAGTTTAAGTTAACAGTTTCAATCCTCCACCAGGCTATTGCCTCTCGGGCAGATGTCAGCTGGGTAACCACAACCCACTACCATTGCGCCACTCATGGCAGTAACTACTAGTAGACAGTCTCACTATTTACTCCCTGAATACAAGACCAGCACGCTACCAATTGTACTAGCCAGCTGTTTTTGCATTTACCTTTTAAATAAATGTCTAAGAAGTAATGAAAATCCCCCCAAAAAAGCTGACCAAGGGCAAAAGTTACTCTATCCAAGCCAAGTCAAGATATAAAATGATATAAAAAAGGAGCTAATGCATACAAAGAGAGAAATATTGTGTACTCAAAAGGATAGGTTGGTACAGTAATATGATTAATCACCGAGCATCAAATCCTTAAACACATTACAGGGAGGAAAAAAAAAACAGAACACTGTGAACTCTTCAGAAAATGTGCATGTGAAAAAGAGCATAAAGAAATGGACTGCAGATTACACAAATTTAATGGAATCAGAGCTATAAAGAAGAATTGGAGATGTAGCTGGTGGACTGCGGGCTGGGCGTGTTCTTCTAATAGTTATTCCACTTGTAGTAGCTAGGTCCCTTTTACATAGAACAAACTAATCATGTTGAATGGGTTTTTTACATCAAGTAGTATTAGGGTTTTCAGTTTCTTTAGAAATTTCATGTGCCACATGAACATTCTGACATTCTCTTTAGGATTTCAATTTAAGTTTTCAAAGCTGAGTCTGATGCTAATTAAATGCTAATATGCTATGACTACTGTTTTAACAAACATCTTGCTTAAAATCTTTACTTCATCAAAACTATAATGTCATATCATTATAAATATTTTTATTCCAGATTTTCCCTATGCATGGATACAGGTGCAGCGTTCTTTCCATTTTTCTGTCCTCTGCATTTTCTGCCTGAACTACAATCAAGTGTAGTCGCCAAAGATGTCATTTTACCTTAAAACTGTCAACTGACTTATGTCAACCATGTGTTACTTTAGTAAGCATTTTGCCTTTCTACCCATAATTCAATTCCCACAAATAACAACCAAAATGTAACTGAAAACCAACAAGGTGATGTCAAAAATAGCATTGGTTTAGAAGGCACCAGGAAGCAAACGGAAATGAATGGAAGAACAGCCAGGAAGCAAATGGAAATGAATGGAAGAACAGAAAATTATTCCGTTAAACTAAAATCACAAAGATATGGTGAACAATCCAAGCAGCAATAAAGATAAAAATGTTCTATTCTTTGGCTTTGTAGAGGTTAAGTATTAAAAATCCTTACATGCACTAATTAAACTAACAGAAAAAACATGGATAAAAGCCAATCCCTCGACACCACTCACAAGCATCTGTTGATAGCAATAAATAATGTAAAACGGTCATCATAAACATTTGAAATGGCAATGCTCTAACTAAACTAAAATTTGATAGAAAACAATGACTGGATTAATTTTAAACAAAAAAATCTTATTCTATGCTAGATGCTCAACTCTACTGTAGATACACTCCCAATTACAGGTTTATCTATGGGAAATAAACTTAACTCTACAATTTAAAAATTGTGACAAGTGATTCATTGACTGATTGAATTTAAGTAGCTCTAGAATGGCAAATCTTTATTACTATGACAATATTTCTTAAAAAATGACAAAATGAGTATCATCAAACATCAAAATATATTTTTATAATAAAACTGAGTTTTAATTATACCTACCCAGTAATTATATAGCTATAAGTTCAACTTATACAGCAGCTTGAATTCAAAATTTTGCGGATAACACTTTACACTATTGTGTAGGAGACCAATCCGGCCCACTAGTGGGAGAATAGGAATGATTGTGAGCAGCAAGCTTAGTTTTGTTTATGCCTTATGTCCATCAGAGGGGAAGAGAGGTGGCTCTGATCATGTAATTACTGGGTAAGTATAAATAAAACTTATTTTTATTATAAAAATGTAATTTTTACTTATGTAACTTACCCAGTAATTACATAGCTGATTCCCACATTGAAGGAGGTGGGAGACATGGACATATACTACTTAAAAATATGCAATAAAATTATATAGAAATGCTGCTAGCATTGAATAAAATGTGGTTTCATATCAGTTAAGAGAGCTATTGGGATACCGTCTTTGGTTGGTGCTCATCTTAACCTCTAGTGGCATGGCAGTATAGCCAGGGGTTGCCTCCTACTTAGTGGGAACTTTGCAGCGAAGGAAGTACTCTGATAGCTAGCAAAGCAGGATAGGTGTCCACCCTTGTCTTGCGTGCAGCACCAAAATAAAAACAACCATACAATAATGTCGCCTTCACTGAGATAAATCCACAACCCATCCACTGAGAGTGGTGGGTGCTTCAGGTGCACTGCACTCCCTGGTTCTGCAAGACTGGACACCTCATTACAAGGTAAAGAGATAATAGGAAAAAATCCTATGCTTCCATTCTTTATACCATGCTTGTCACTAGATATGGTCTGAACACACACTTAACTTCCAGGAAATTAATGAGAAATAAAGAACAATTGCATTCCCAGTAGTTCAAAGGCAGAATGGACGTGCAAGGTATAAAATATGCAAGCTAAAGGGGAAGAGGTTACTCTGACTACCTTAGCTTTACTTATATGAAGGCAAACTGCTCTCCTAAATCTGAGTGTGCCTCAAGGTAAAGTCCACAAGTGTAATACATTCTTGTCAGCAGATGAAAGTGATCTTGCCACACCGGTATATGCAAAGGATTGTCCACGGAAAACTCCAAATGGACAAGGACCTCCCTATTCTTCCACGAGTTGTAGAGGATGCTCGGAGAACGACCTGGTGTCAGTCTGTAGATGGTGCTTGGGAGGTAGCAGGAGTTCAACACAAGAGATGGCGCCAGGCTGTAACCGGCGCAAAATGAATAGGGTGTTAGGTGAGCTGAAAGCCAAATGAGCCCAAGGCACATGACTTTATAGCAGGTGTCAGACAGAAGTTTACCCCTGATTGTAGCTGTCATCTGGCAAACTTGGTGTCAAACCAGCTAGAAGTTCGAGGTACTGTAAAGCCCTTACTTTGGAAGCCAGACTTTTATCTGGCTCTAGGCAAGTTGGACGCCAAGAGAGAGAGTTGTTTTGGTTTCACTCCTTAGTAAAGGACAATTATACTTTCAGTAGGACGATCCAGAATGGAAGTAAGAGACATATTGTGCCTGAAAGCCACAGAAGAGGCTGGACCTAAGTAGAACATCTTAGTTGAGCCCAGAGGATACTCGTAAGGTTGATCCCTTTCTCACTTGTTTGCTAGCTCCTACTGCTGCAAAGGGAAAACACCTATCATTTTTTGGAGGTTTGGATGTGATTTCTTGAAAGCCTTGGAGGGGAGTCGGACGTTTGCTCTCAGTTTGAATTGCGACCTACCCCCTCAAAAGGAAAACTGTTTTACAGGGGAAAAGGCTTTAGCCCTCATAAGAGGCTTCAGCACTCAGGTTCGAAACCTCCACAGAATGTTTTGAAGATTGCACCAACGAGTCCTGGGTTGCCTTTCTTTGCAACTTACCACTGCTGGTGGAAAAAGGAACTCATGAACTAATGGGGATCACAAAAGCAATGACTTCTGAGCTCAAGATACTCCTTTAAAGGTAAAGGAACACCAAAGTTCATGTTTTTTAAGGTGGATGCCAACTCCAGGGAGCCACCATAACTGCTCTGTCAATACAAGAAAAAATAGCAAGGAAATCCAAGGAAAGATCAGAGCCATAGACGGATGATCTTGGATATTCTTTGCTTGAGTGCCTACTGCACAATCCAAAAAGCTGATCACTTTAAACACCTTGTGAGATTTCTTAGAAACTTGGCTGACAAAAAAAAAAAAAAAAAAAAAAACTTTAGCAGTTGAGAAAAACAGACCTGTATGTAGGCTCAATAAGACCTGAAGAGTCCCCTTGGAATGAGGCAAATGTGGCTAGAGAGGGGGCTTCTACCATGGTGTAATATGAGTTTTTCTCTTCAATAAGTACAGAGGGAAACAGAAGGCAGCCTTCCCTTGCTCTCTTTTGTCCGCTAACCAGCAGTCTACAAAGTAGATAGCACCACATTGGGTAATTTAACTGTATCTGAGGATAAACTACTCACTAGGAAGGCTGGGAAGTTCTCCAAAAGGAAACGAAGGGAAGCATAAACAGTAGGAGGTGAAGCCTCATCCAGATTTGACTCTCTTCTCCTGCTGACAACCAGGCAACAAAGGAGCCTCTACTGCATTAGAGACAGTGGAAGGTTTGAGAAAAACCTAAAATGACATCCAAACACTGTTGGATGGGAGCCTAAGCTGGGTCCAGTACTGTCAAAGTAGCACTTGAAGAAGCAGATGAAGTAAGTGCTGGTGCAAATGGATGCCAGGGCTTTGATGGGGGCTCAGAAGAAGCAGTATGCTCCACTACTGGGCGCTCACTAAACTCTGGGAGCTTGTTCACTACTGTTTGTCCCCAAACCTCCAGTTGCCTGCAAACTACTGAGCATTCTAACGGCAATGGGTGCTCTGGTGCCAATGGATGCTCTGGTGCCAGTGGGCTCTCTGGCACCTATGGGAGCTCTGATGCTAATGGGTGCACTGGTGCTATAGGGCATTCAGGAACCCGAGAACCGTCCTTAAGTCTTGTATATCATGCCATTGGGCACTCAGACTGAGAAAAATGGACTCTGGGAGAACAATAAATCGAAAACAACTCTCTGAACTATCCCAGGAACAACAATAAGGTCTCATTTCTTTAGCCTTTTTGGGAGGCACCTGAGGGATGCTAGATGCATCCATGCCGACCTTTTCATTGGTTGCTATTTGTCACTGAAGCGCCACTGGCGTCTCTGTTCCGGGCTTGAAGCATCAGAACTATAAGAAAAATGATTACTGGAAAAGGTGTCTTTCAACTGGTTGTCTGTCATCATCTGGGATTTGCTACAGGTGCAGCTGAGAGGCCGATTATACAGTAGACCCTTTGGACTTTGCTGGACTGTCAGGATGTCCCCTCCCAAGGGGAAAATGACATGGACTAAAGCCTAGGACATCCAGCAGGCTGGATAGCCACCACTTCCACTACACCTCCATGAAGTTCTCTTATTAGTGGCTGTCTGTCAAGAACCTGATAGAGGCTCAACTGAAGAGCAGTTACCTGGAGCCAAAACCTGACAGAGACACAGCACTAGGATCCATAACTCAAGAAGTCAGGACAAGCGCACTATATGGACTCCTTTTCAATAGTTGTCTGTCAAAACCTGCAGACAACAGGTTCAACTGAGGGGTAGGGCAAACCCCTATGAACCCCATAGACTGACAGTATGCCTCCTCCCAGGTTTTGGGGAATATGACGGGGACTGGGTTTGGAAATTCAATACAGACGGAAAGCTACACCCTCCATTACACATCCAGTAAGATGCTTTTCCTATGGCTGTCTGTCAATAACTGGGACCAGCAACAGGTTTATCTGAAGGAGTGACTAATCATGTGTATCACCCCTTGACCTCCCTTGGACTTCCAGGTGCATGGGAGTCTGACAAGGACCTTTTGTCTAGGAGAATCGAGGGATGAATAGCCACCTCCACTGCACAACACTTCAATATCACAGGGTTAACATTTCTAACTCTGCCACAAAACTGACAATGGCATGGGAAGAAGCGAGGAAGCCCAGTGGGAAGCAAGTGGATAACATTATATGGCTAGTAGTAGTTGAGAAAATAATGTGTGCTGACTATACCCTTTATTTGGTTCATGTACAGCCCTCCACAGGGTTGAATCCCTCCAGAGGTTCTTATAGTTTTTTAAAATAAGGTGTTTTTTATATTTTATAATTGTTTTTAAGTGTTTTCTTGTCAGCCTCACATTCGTCCAGCGAAGGAGTCTATTTTCTTCTTGTATGATCTTCAATTTAGGCAAATGATATTGACCATGGGCAATCATGGACACTTTTGGGAGCTTATGTACAACTCCTGGGCGCCATTGGATGCTTTTGAGCACTAATGAACACTCTTGAGTGCTTATGGATGGTCCTGGGCGCTCATGGACACTACTTATGAGTACTCATGGATGCTCTGGTGCTTGTGGGAGATTTGACGCCCACACCACTGAAGCCTCTGCATCAGACGGTACAAGGCACTAGTGTGTTCCATCGAAATAAATGGAAAAACAATACAAAGTTTAGCCCAGAGGAATGATGTAACATACACTGATAACTTTTAAGCGTAAACAAAGGCCAGTTGATGAAACAACTGAATGATAACAAAACAAGTAAAAACTCATCCTGAGACTTCATTGAAGGTTACTAAATATGCATTCAAGTGGGAATGCACACTACTGAAACCCAGTTAAATAACAGAAAAATATTGAACAAGCTGTCGCCATCAAAGGTGTTTTTCCCATACGACAGCAGGAACAAAACTGAGCTTGCTACTCACAGTCGTTCCTATTCTCCCGCTAGTGGGCGGGACTGGTCACCTACACAATAGTGGAAGTGTTATCCACGACATTTTTCATTTAAGCTGCCGAATAAGTGGAACTTATAGCTATGTAATTACTGGGTAAGTTACATAATTAAAAATAACAAGCACTTTAGCAATTAAAAATATATATTGTGGTATCTAATAAAAAGCAGCAGAGCTTCAGATTGGATACAGTATGCACTGCATTAGGGTTGGATACAGGTAATGTTGAGAAGGATATACCCTTTAAAATGTGTGGGAACACAAACATCAAGTACATTCATCTGTTTTCACTCAACATTTCTTTGACCAGAAAACCTTTTTTAATGTATGACAGATCAAACGTTACTTTAAAGCAGACAGGAATTCCTTAATGCAGATTTCAACATTTTTCCTAAATTCATACAAACCAACTTCATGGATGACCTGCTCTACTATACCTTCTACCAATAGCCATGGAAGAATTTCTTAATTAAACTATAAATACAAAAGTTACTTTTCTCCTGGTTTTCACGAAATATTTTTCTTCACTAAAAACAGTAAAAGAACCATTTAATTTTTTGCTTTCTACCCCTTAAGAGGAGATATAATCAATCATTTAGAATTCAAATAATGATTTATCTATGGCAGAAGGCCAAAAAGGTTGTAGTGTGAAGTCCACATTATACGGCATAAAAGGGACTAGAATTGAATTGTAAAAATTATGTGGGTTCATCCAAATTATGCTGTATGGCATACGTCAATCACACGAAAGAGAAGGAATGAATGTGGCAGTAAGGATCTATCATAAACATGATACTCATGACAAGGAGTGCTTAACCTACTAAATGTTTCCTTGATTGTAACACACGGTATTCCTGAATACTATACGTAACATCTTCAATACAGTATGCTACAAAAGCAATAAGTGTCTTAGATTATACCAGAGAGCAAACTTTGCAGTTTTGGTTTTGTATAAAAGATAGGGCTAATTCTGCCTCAATAATGAGGCAACCTACAAAGACAAATACCAACAATTTTAATATTTACATTCAAGAATCTGAACGTAGATGGATTCAAAGTAGTAAATATTAAAGGACAGCTGAATGTAGATGAGTTCAAAGTAAACTAAATGCCTACAGAAGATGGGGCCTGCCAATCAACTTTATACAATGAATGTGAATCACCATTTAGCCTTTTAATATTACAATATAAAAAATCAAAAATTTTCAAACTCAAATGAAAAACAACATAGTACAACCTTCAGCTGGCACCAATGATTATCATACAGGCACTGTCTTTTCAATTCACAAACCTACAGAATATCCAAACACTCAAAACATAAACACACAGATAGTGAGAGGTAGAAATTTATCAACAAATATTACAAAATTTATACAGAAATATGAACAAATTACTCAACTGCAATATTTATAAAAGGTTATACATTTCCCATTTGGAGGGTCCATAAAAAATGCCACCATAATGTAATGGGAGCAATGGGAATGTAAATAAATGTATCTACACAAACAAAAAATCTGCATATCAAATATAATGCATAAGGTAAAAGGAAGGTATGAATAACAGGTATAATCACAGCTCTGTCACAGAGACCTTCAGTGAAACTATGCTTTAATTGTAATCACACTGAAGATAGCACTGTATGAACATAAAATTAATATCAACCAAGCTCCATTTCTATCTTTAAGGCACTGCAACATGGCCAGTTTCTAGCATAATTTTGCATCTTGCCACCTGAGTTTTTATGTAACAGCCATTGGTGATGGCAAAACTGAAGTCTCTTGTATACTTATCATCTTGGGGCCAAAGACTGGGACCTTTGTTTGTGCAGGAAGAATGGCTAATCCAGTATGTTCAAAGTCAACATTAAAATTCAATTTAGCACAATACAAACATAGTTAATTAATATTAGCAGTGTTACTGTATGAAAATTTTTAAGATCAAATGATCTTTTTAATGACTTTGTTGCAAAACAATAATTTAAGTTTTAGCATTTGGCCAAGTCTACAAAATGTGGGAAACAGTTGTTTTTAGCCAAATGGATAAGATGGCAATTCGCACTTGCAAAATGATCAAACAAGACATTTTTACATCATGACGTGTATTGCCTAGTAGGATACTTACCTGCCTTTGTGGCAACATACACACCTTTGGGCTCTTATTGGTGCCAAGATATTGGAAGATGGTGTATAAAAAACTGTCCATGTGACACTGCCTTTACAAATGGGCTTTCAATCTTCAAACAAAAATGAATTACAGCTTCTCCAATACAGCAGCACTTACTCATAATTCTAATTACTGTATTAAACAGTACTGTGAAAGCTTCTCTGATTTGCATATAATACTATAAATCATACTCAATGGACCTAAAAATGATTGCGTTTCCAACATCATGAGGTCTCTCTCTCAATATGTTAATACACTGATTCATGTGTATTACATCAACTCAAATAACAAATGACAGTCAAGCTCTCACCTTGTACAAAGGTAGGTTCACACTACCTAAAGCCGCACTTTTCTGAGGATTTTCCCTTGATTACTGGAGCATAATTTCTAATGCAATTTATAAAATCTACCATGGCATGAGTAAGAGCTTGATCAATGACATACTGAGGAATCCAGCCTTTCAAGTCTGTATCTAGGAGCCACTGAAAGGAGCACTTCTTTGTTGTTCCGTCTACTGGTCGAAATACCCAACACCCTGGCCCATTTTCACCTCTGGAATAAGTAAGAAAAAGCAGGTTCTATAAATATTGACTCAAACATGTTTTAGCAGCTCTGAGCATGAATCAAACGAGTACTTGATACTGGAAAAACTATATTTGGTAGCTGCTGTGAGTCCCCAACAAAGTTACCCTTATGGTCACTGGGGCTCCATATGACACACCAACCAAAATACAGAATTCCCTTGTAGCCAGTCTAGGTTGGAATAGTGCCACTGTTGGTACAGCAATGGAATATAAATGGGGGTATAGCAAGAAGGCTCTTTATTCTTCCTACAATGGCTATCTATATAACCCTTATATATAACCCTTCTCAGGAAAACATTATTCTTAATGAATCTGGCTTCAGGCGCCAGAATATCTGAACTGTCTGCTCTCTCTAGACACCCAAATCACATTGATTTCCTCCCGTCGGGTGAAGTTCTACTATCCCCAGATCGGAAATTCTTAGCCAAGAATGAAGACGCACAAAACAGGTGGGCTCCATGGAAGATTATACCTCTTACACAGGACTCATCATTGTGTCCTATTGTCACATTAAAATCTTATCTGGCCAGAACTCCTGAAAAGTCTTCAGGTCCTCTTTTTATTAGAGAGAAAGCGAACCATTTCCTTAAAAGGAATCAGACAACAAATCCTTTATTTTATTGAACAAGCCAATCCGGATTCAGTCCCCCTCACGTCCATGATATCCGGGCAGTGGACTACCTCAATAACTAGTTTCACAATATGAACTTTGAGGATCTTAAAAAATGTACGGGTTTGGAAATCCACGGCAGTATTTAGACGCCACTGTCTAAAGAATTTAGAGGCCCTTAAATTTTCAGCAGTGGCTGCAGGGAGCATCGTCTCCCCTGATACGGCCTGTAAGCACTCGATGTTTAGTCCAGCAGAGCAGAAAACAGAATGAAGGGATTAAGTAAGTCGTTCCTAATACAGGCAGTCACCGGTTATCGGCAAAATTCAAGTTGTGCGAATTCACAATAGAGCTAAATTTTCCTTGGAACCTAACAAATTATCATATACTATTCCACAGACACGCAAAGGCAAACGCAACATTTTTTATTTCCGGAGAAACCCTGCAAAAGTGTTTGTTTATTTTTTTTATGTAATTATAAGTTTTCAAGCTTTTATGTGTAAACTGAATAACATTAAATAATAACACTAATAATTCTCTCTCTCGCTCTCTCTCTCTTTTACCAAGATGAGAGAATTTTTATGGCAAATAATAATAACAATAATACTAATAGTATAATAATAATAATAATAATAATAATAATAATAATAATAATAATAATAATAACAAAAATAATAATAATAAAGGGATTTTGACGTAGGAAAAATCTATTTATGGGCGAGGAAGCCGTGTCGCCCAGTGAAATACGTTCCTTTAGCGCTATTTCTAAGGTAAAATATTGCTAAAATACCAGAGAACTGCTAAATTGGACATGCCAGAATATTCTGACTCGCTCACCCGACCCTTTTTTAAAAAGGTGTCGGTATGAATCTGGGCGAGTGAAAAACACTACCACAGCCGCCTCTCCAATTAGCCTTTTCCACACCAAAACCTTTTAGAAAAGGGGAGCCGTGCTACGGTTCACTTCCCTGCTACCGCGAAGGTAGCGTCAGTGACGTCATTCCTTTGATAGCCATTGCGAGAGCTGCACAAAATTTTTACGCTCTATTATCCCATACTTCGTGAGCCGAGTAGTATATCAGTACCCTTTATTTGCCTTTTCTTGGATGGCAGTTTTGTCAATCGTGTATATGTTTTATATTTATTATTTTCGTGTATTAGCACAGGGGTTTCCTTTTGAGCATGTGTCTTTGTTTCGTGCCTCATCGGGTACCCACCGTTTATAGTTTTACTGATTTTCATACATACAGTGGAATCTCTACATACGAGTCCGCCTACGTACGAAAAATTCCGGATTACGGAAAAGGGGCAAAGACGACAAAGATTTTTTTGCTTCTGAGTATGAAAATAATTCAGGTTGAGAAAGGGTAAAGTCCGAGATTCGGCTGGGCTGCCGAGAACAATTTTAAAACTGGCGCGGCGCCAACTCAATAGACTCGCCACCATCCTCCCGCTCTCCCATTGGTTCCTGATGCTAGTCACTGCCATAAGATCTTGCTCTCCTATTGGTCAGCATCTCTCCCATCAAGCCTCTATGTAAAGGCGTTCCTTGACCATTTTTAGCGGCAGCATTATCGTAAACACTGGAATTTGTTTGTTCACATATATTTCGTTTGTTAACGTAAATTCGTGATAGTGATTTCACTTTCGTTGTTACTGTAAGTTACTTTATCGTGTTATGTGTGAACTTAATTACTTACGTTATTAGCCATTGGTCCCAAGAATGTTGCTGAAGTTCACAAAAAGAAGAGGATGCTTTCTATGGAGAATGAAGATGGAGATAATCAAGAAGTGTTAATGTTTTCTGCCATTTGTTAATGTGTTTCGTAAAGTTAAGTGTTCATGTTTTCTGCCATTTGTCCTCCTCCTCTGTCGCCACTTTCGGACATCACCTCACTCGAAAGGTAAGGTTCCACATTTTACTATATATGTACGTACAGTATTTCTTGTACCATGTACACTAATACACTTTATTTACAGGTACATACTACAATAAAGGTTATGTTAGGTAATGAATGGTCCAAATTGTTGTATTTCATTGTTTATTGGTCAATATAGCTTTATTATAAAATTTACTTTGGTGTTTTTGTAGCGCTTGGAAACAAATTAGGCATTACATGTAAAACGTAGTTCGAGATACGAAAATCAGGTTACGAAGGCCGCTTCGGAACGGATTAATTTCGTATCCTGAGGCACTACTGTATTTCGTTTGTTAACATAAATTCGTGTTAGTGATTTCACTTTCGTTGTACTGTAAGTTACTTTATTGTGTTGTGTATGAACTTAATGACCTATGTTATTAGCCATCGGTCCCAAGAATGTTACTGAAGTTCACGGAAAGAAGAGGATGTTTTCTATGGAAACGAAGATGGAGATAATCAAGAAGTGTTAATGTTTTCTGTCATTTGTTAATGTGTTTCGTAAAGTTTAGTGTTAATGTTTTCTGCCATTTTTTAATGTTTCGTAAAGTTAAGTGTTCATGTTTTCTGCCATTTGTCCTCCTCCTCCGTCGCCATTTTCAGACATCGCCTCACTCGAAAGGTAAGGTTCCACATTTTACTACATACATAGTAAAGTGTACAGGGTACAGTATTTCTTGTACCCTGTACACTAATACACTTTATTTACAGGTACAGTCACGGTTAGGTTAGGTATTGAATGGTCCAAATTGTTGTATTTCATTATTTATTGGTCAATTTAGCTTTATTATAAAATTTACTGTGGTGTTTTTGTAGGGCTTGGAACGAATCAGGCAATTTACAGGTAAAACGTAGTTTTGGATACAAAAAAATCAGGTTACAATGGCCGCTTTGGAAAGGATAATTTCGTAACCTGAGGCACTACTGTAAATTATATTGGCTTCAATTAAGTAACTGACATAGTATACTTTTTTCAAATAAATATTTCAGTGAAAGTGCTGATTATGGAATTTTATAATAAAATTAATATCAATAATACTTACCTGTATAATTTATCTAGCCCTAAATCCCAAAAACCATGCCAAAAATTTACCACATTGGCAACCCTGCTACCTCTTCTTCTGTCTGCCAGTTGGCAACACTGCCAAACACAACCTTCCCTTGAAAATCAGTTGTGATAGTCAGATCATGGTAGGATGGGTGGGACTAGATAAATTATATACAGGTAAGTATTATTATTATTTTATTTTATTACAAAAATTCCATATTAATAAGCATTACCTTAATATAATTTATCTAGTCCGATTAACCACATTGAAAAGGAGGGAGGAATCTGAATAAAATTTCCTTTTCAGGCAGAATAGGAGGAACCAACCTAATCCAATAAATGGAAAAGG
>NC_087218.1:57796104-57866157 GCF_015104395.2 Macrobrachium nipponense | reverse complement strand
GGTATCCCCTAATTCTGGAACTGGGCCTTCGTCCTCTTCGGATCCCCAATCCCAGGCTCTCCCAGTCAGTACAAACGAAGACTGTGTTCGCTTCCTCAGGGATTCTCAAAACCCTAACTTTATGGATTTCATGAAGTTTGCGGCAAAAAGAGATGCGAATATTGACCCTCAGAATATTCTCTTCTTGGAATCCGATAAAAGGGATTCAACTTTGGACAGTTATGATGCTTGCGTCAAAAAGTTAGCAATCTTCCTGAGAGAATCAGATATTAGGATCATGACAGTTAATTCAGCTATATCCTTTTTCAGATCCTTATTTGAAAAAGGTTTAGCAGCTAGCACGATTACGACAACAAGTCAGCCTTGAAAAAGATATTTCAATTTGGGTTCAACATAGACTTGACGGATTCCTACTTCTCGTCTATTCCTAAGGCATGTGCTAGACTTAGACCTTCTGTAAGGCCTACGTCAGTTTCATGGTTCTTAAACGATGTTTTAAAACTGGCTTCAGAAACCGATAATGACACATGCTCGTTTATAATGCTCTTGAAGAAAAACCCTGTTTTCATTAAGCTTAGCTTCAGGAGCAAGAATTTCAGAACTGTCGGCTTTATCCAGAGATCCGGATCATATTCAATTCCTTCCCACAGGGGAAGGTCCTACTTTCTCCGGAACGTAGCTTTTTAGCAAAGAATGAAGATCCTTTGATGAGGTGGGAACCTTGGAAGGTACTACCCCTTCCACAAAGTGTATCTCTTTTGCCCAGTTACAACCTTACGAGCCTTTCTGTCCAGGACCTCCTCATCCTCATCGGGTGCTCTTTAGAGAGGGTGAAACGGTGGAACTTTATCCATTAAAGGCATCAGCAACAATCCTGTACTTTATTAAGCAAGCCAATCCTGACTCTTTCCCGAAAGCACATGATGTCAGGCAGTAGCCACCTCAATTAATTATTTCCACACACATGAACTTCGATGAGTTGAAAAAAGTATACCGGATGGTAAATCGCGACAGTGTTCAAACGTCATTACCTTAATCCTTGGAAGCTCTGAAATTTTGCAGCAGTAGCAGCGGGAAACATAGTTTCCCTGACTCTAGTTAATTTGTAGTAGAAGATTCAGTCCTCCTTTCTACCTGCTTCACCCACAGTTCGTCTATTCCTACCGTGTTCATTTACATTCACCTTGTGCTTAGCTGCTTTTATGATGATGTAGTGGGTGCCCCTTTATTTTTTTTGCTAGGGACACTCACAGATGATTATGGATATGATCTCATGGATGTTACCCCCTTATTTTTGATGCTAGGGATACATCTCATTTATAATGGTTACGGGTTTTTGTATATTAAGTCATATACATTCCTTATATATTATTAATATCATTGTTGATTAATTTATTCATTGGATTATTTAATTGCTATTATATTTTTGATCATGCCTTTACACAGATACCATTTTGTTACATGTAAGCCAATTTGCCTCTGTACATATGTAAATTACCTTATGATAAGAAACATGTTTAGAATTAAGGGTAATTTAAGCATATTTCTATTTTGTATCACTGTGTATTTGTATCTTTTTAGCAATTATATTCTTTTTTATATTTACTTTATTTTTTATTTGAGACCTATTCTGATTTATTTTATTATTTTGTTTACATCTTGTGTCTATTTCTCTGGTACGATTTCGCGCAGCGACACGAGCTGAGCCCAGAAAAGGATTTTGACGTAAGGAAAAATCTATTTCTGGGCGATTGGCTCGTGTCGCCAGCGAAATCCCACCCTACCCACCCTCCCTTCGCCCAAGATTGTCTGCTAACTTCAGGATGGCCACCAGAGGCGCAGCAGTCGGCAGCATGGGATGGAGTAGTAGTAGTACGAGCTGCTCACTCTGTGGGTCGGCTCTCCTCATGGAGGGTTTTTGTTGTTGTGGGAGATTTCTATTGGTATTTGGCTCGTGGTAGTGGTCTCACTCGCCTAGTGTTCATACCGACACCCTCTTGGAGGTGAGCGAGTCAGTTATACTGACCTTTTTCTTTATTTTATTTATTCTCTGGTATGTGTTAGTACATTTACCCTAGAAATAATAGATTAAAGGATATTTCGCTGGTGACACGAGCCAATCGCCCAGAATAGATTTTTCCTTACGTCAAAATCCCTTTTCTGGGCTTGACCTGTGTCGGCCTGTGAAATAGTAACCAGAGAATGCTAAACACCAAGCTTGAGGAACAGTACGATAAATTAAGAAGGTAAAGTTAAACACTTGTAAGGTTAATAGTATATAATCAACTAAAATTACAGTCTTACCCTAAGGGAAGTATAAGCCCTAAAACACGGGTTATAACTTAAAATTAGTTATGCCTAACAACAACAATAACAATACAGGTTAGGCAAAGACAGGATAAGTTGATATATACAAAAGAATGGAACTGATCCAATTAGAATGATGAACAAAAGCAAACTCAAGGTACCCAATACATGGAGGCGACTAAACTAAGTAAGGTGCAATGGGGCAGGTAGAAGTGGGAAGGCTACAAGAAGTTATAGTAAAAATTAAGAATCAGGAGAAACTGTGTTTCCAGCTGCCACTGCTGGAAATTTGAGGGCTTCTAAGGGTTTTAGGTAGTGCCGTTTGAAAACTGTCGGAGATTTCCAGCCTGTATACTTCTTAAGATCGTCAAAATTCATGTGTTGGAAATAATTAATAGATGTGGCCACCGCCCTAACATCGTGGGCCCGAGGAAAGGACTCTGGATTGGCCTGTTTAATGAAGTATAAAAATTTGTTGCCTGATCCCTTTTAGGGATAATGTACCACCTTCCTTCCTAATGAACAATGGGCCTGAAGATTTCAGAGTTGTTCTGCTTAGGTAGGCTCTTAATGAGTTGACAGGACAAAGGGAAATGTCTTGAGGTAGTGGTAGGATTTTCCACGAGGACCATCTGTCCTGTGGGTCTTCATTTTTGGCTAGAAAATGGCGATCTGGGGATAAGAGGACTTCCCCTGAGGGGAGGAACTCAATGTGGCCTGGTTCCCTTGATAAAGCTGACAGTTCTGATATTCTAGCTCCGGAGGCTAAACTTAATAAGAATAGGGTTTTCCTCAGGAGGGATATATAATTGCAAGAGTCATTGTTAATGTCCGAGCCAGTTTTGAGGACATCATTTAGGAACCAAGAGACTGATTTAGGTCTCGTTGATGGTCTTAATCTAGCACAAGCTTTTGGTATGGACGTAAAGTACGAATCCGTAAGGTCTATGCTAAAACCAAATTGAAGATCTTTTTAAGAGCTGATTTGGTCGTAGTGATAGTGCTTGCTGCTAAGCCTTTCTCAAACAATGATCTGAAGAAAGTTATGGCTAGGTTCGTTGTCATGACTTGAGAATTTGACAACTTAAGGAACTCTGCTAGTTTCTTGACAGATGAATCATATTGCCGGAGAGTAGATTCTCTTTTATCTGATTCCAAGAATGAGATATTCTGGGGATCAATTTCTGCATTCCTCATGGCTGCGAATTTCAGAAAATCCATAAAGTTAGGGTTTTCTGAATTCTTGAGGAAGCGGGTACACAGTCTGAGTTTGCACTAACTGGGTTAGTTTGGGGTTGGGAATCTGTAGTGGTTGGAGTCTCAACTCTAGGAGTAGAGGGAACCAATTGCTCTTGGGCCAGTTGGGAGCTACTAGGGCTACTTGGCCTTTGAATGTTCTGAGTTTGTCTAAAACTTTCATGAGAATGGTTCACGGAGGGAAGAGGTAAATATTCTTCCATTCGTTCCATCGAGGATCATTGCATCCGTAGCGTATGCTAGAGGATCGAGGTTGGGTGCCACGTAACAAGGGAGTTTGTGGTTTGACTCCGTGGTGAAGACGGCTACTTGGAGTCCGGGGACTTGTAGACTGATCAATTGAATGAACTCCTGTCTAGTGTCCACTCCGATTCTAACGAGCGGAGCGCGATAGAGCGTCTGCTACTACGTTCTGACATCCTGCCAGGTGAGTGGCTGACAGATGCCATTTGTTTTTGTTTGCCAGAGAAAAGATGGCTATCATGACATGGTTCAAGTGGCTTGACTTGGATCCGCCCCTGTTGATGCAGTGTACTACTACTGCACTGTCCAGAACTAATTTGAAATGTGAGTTCTTGGGTGGACGGAGCCGTTTCAGTGTGAGGAATACTGCCATGGCCTCCAGTACATTGATATGTAGCTGGCGGAATGTTAACGACCAAGTTCCTTGAAACTTTTTTCGTACTGGGAGTATCCCTCCCCACCCTGTTAGTGAGGCATCTGTGTGGATCACTAATGATGGAGGGGGAAACTGTAGAGGAATTGCTTTTGAAAGATTCTTTGTCTCCGTCCAGGGACGGAGACGTATCCGTAAGATCGCTGGATAGAGGCTAGTTTGTCCCGTGATCTGTAATTCGCTCTTTGAGCGCCATACTCTGTTATATCTTTGAGTTTGGCTCTGAGCAGAACGTCTGTGACTGATGCAAACTGGAGTGAGCCCAGGATCCTCTCCTGGCACCTCCTGGATGTTTGTTGTCGTTTGAGAAATTGTTTTTGTAGCTCTTGCAATTTCTTTCCTTTTCAACGATGGAATTGATTGAGTGTGCGATTGTAAGTACCCACTGAAGGCCTAACCACTGGAATCGAGATTCCGGTGTTAGTCTGGACTTGGTTTTGTTTATTTGAAAACCTAAATGTTCCAGGAATTTGATCACTCTGACCGTTGCTTCTTTGCATTCTTTGGGGTTCTTTGCCCAAATAAGCCAATTGTCCAGATAAGCCACTAACATTTATTCCCTGTTTTCCTTAGCTCTTGCACTACTGCTTCCGCCCAATTTGGTGAAGATCCTGGGGGCTTGTGAGCCCGAATGGCATTATCTTGAAGGAGTAGGATCTGTGCCTAGTTTGAAGCCTAGGAATGGACGGAAGTGTCTGCTATGGGAACATGATAGTAGGCATCTGTAAGATCTATAGAGGTTGTGACGGCCCCACGGGGAGTAAGGTCCGTACCTGCGAAACGGTCAGCATCCTGAACTTGTCGCAATGAATGAATAAGTTCAGATGGGACAAGTCTAAGATGATTCTTCGGTTTCAGAGTCTTTCTTTGGCACGCTGAACAAGCGTCCTTGAAATTTTAAATTGTTGACTCTTGAGACTACTCCTTTGAGAAGGACGTCTTCGGTATACTCTACCAATTCCGTTGTTGGTGCTTTGATAGAATCTGTTGGTTGGAAAGGAGGGCCTCTAGCCAACTCCAACATAGTCCTTTTGTTACTATACTTTGAGCCCAAGGGCTGAACCCCGCACCGCTGGCGGAAGAGGTACAGCCTCCCTCCTACCTTGGGACTCTCACTGCTGGTTTGCCGAGGGCGGCCACCTCTTGCTCCTCGGAAACCTCTTCCTCTGTTTAGCAGCCCTGCCGATCCTCTGATCGAGAGGCACCTCTTGCTCTGCTGCCTCTCGCAAACCTATTGAAAGCCTGAAAGTTCTGGCTTTCATAGTTGGAATTGTAGGCTGGCGAGACAGCAAAGGAAGTAGAGGGTTGAGATTGCTGGGACTGAGGGGTCAGAACAAGGTATTGTTGTTGACCCTTCGACGATGGTTGCCCTTGTGGTGCTGGGACTGCCTGAACCAACGTTTGCTGAGAAGGCTGGAAGGGAGAGAACTTCCTTGGTTTCTTCTTGTTCCTTGGGTTAGGACCAGAAGATTCCTGCCTCCGCTTTGCTACCTAGTCCCCACCTGACTTTGAGGCACTGGTTTAACCTTAGAAGCCTCGTGAAGGACTTCTGCTACTACTGGTGCTGGAAAGAGGTCCGTTCCCCAAATTGAGGAAGCAATCAGTTTATTAGGTTCATGGCGGATAGTAGCTTCCGCCAGAACGTGCTTCCTACAATTTCTCCTGGCTATGAGGAAGTCGTAAAGGTCACACTGCATGGTGTGCAGCAGACCTTTAGCCAAAACTTTAAATAACGGCTCTTGTTGGTATACAAGAGCCGTCATCTCCGCCATAGTCATGGAGGAAAGGATCCGCGAGCCTAGTCCGGGAGGGCGTCGTACTCCATCTGGATGAGAGAGTCCGACAACCTGGGGAGTCTCTCACTAAAGAGAGAGGTGGCACAGTCCGCCTTTAGTTTTCCTACTGAGAAAGTAGGAACTGGCCCCCTCGAAGTACGTCTCGGAGCCTGGGACTAAGAGAGAGGTTGGGTTCCATCTCCCGTAGTTTGAGGCAGGGGCTCGTCTTTCAGGGCGGCCTGAAAGGTTGCTTCCTCTACCTTAAGGGTCAGTGGTAGCGGAGTCCCTTCCACCGGAGTAAAAATAGTGAAAGGACTCCTAAAGGCTGTGATGCGGGAGTTTTCACACCCCCATTCCTCCAGACTTCTTCATTAGAGTCTGCTGTGGCTTGTTCCCATCGGAAGGATCACCTGTTTTTCCTTGGGAACCTTGTCCTCTCTCATCATCGCTGCTTCCGTTAGTCGGACGTAGCCAATGAATGGTGGTTGAAGGTCTCTGGGGTGGAACTCGAAGTCCTCACGCCTTCGAGTTCCTATGCCTTCGATTGTCAACATTCCGTTGACAAACGGGGCATACGAAGCGATCCTCCAAGGGTTGGCCGCCTTGAATTCCGGCAGTTGGCTGGAAATCTGGCATTGGAAGAGGAGAAGGTGGCACAGATAGAGGGAACTGCCGGGATCGAGGTTTGCCAACCCGGCGATGGCATTCTCCTGAGCGCCAGCCGTTCCGCCAGCGATTGGATCGACTGGCCGGAAGACGTAACAGAACTGGAGAGCTGGGAGAGCACTGAGCTGACCTTGTTGTCAACCAAGGCCCTTATGATCACTCCCACCTGCTCCAGAATATTAGCCGAAAAGGATTCGGGATAAAAAAGAGGGACTTGAGCCCGATCCTTACGTGATCTATGTTTGGGGACCTCGACGCAGAGGAAGAGGCCTCCCTTGACCTAACTGATCCGGGGTGGTGAGCCGGAGTTACAGTGTCTGTCAGGATGACCGATTTCTTGGGGAGAGACTTTAAGTTTCTCCTCGGTCATCTTAGCCTTGGGGATCACTGAAGTAGCCTTAGGACGGACAGACCGCTGCTCTTCAGTGAAGCCCCGGAAAGAAGTGGAAGTAGAAGGATCAGTAGAAGGTGATGGAGAAAGGGAATTATTCAGGAAAGGGCCCTGAGAACCCACAGAAGCTGCCCCTACTACACCCTTACCTGTACCCATGGAGTCAATAGCCATGGTTCGACGTCGAGGTTCATTGCCGCAACATCTTCTGCAACGTCCTCTGGGAAAGTCCCCCTCCTGAAGGGAGATCATGACTTGAAGGTCGGCCAGCAAAGGGGCGGCCGCTATCGGGTCCACCACTGATCCTTTCTTGCTCCTGGGAATACTAGTCCGCCATATCCTGGGTAAGAATAGAATATAGGGCGGCCCTTCGAATTCGAATTCCGGCCAAAACCCCCTACCCAAGCTTTGAGAGGTCGACAAAGCTTCTTCTTTTCTTTCATCAGAACCCTGTAAAAAAGTCTAGAGTTAGGGAGAGGATAGGGAGAATGTCTGTTGTGTTGAGATTATATGAATGTGTCTCATATGTGAAAGGTATATAATATAATAACAAGTATTCCAGTGATGAATGAATGAAGAAAGTGCTAAGAAACTTACTACTAGTGAGGCATCTCCTACTAGCAAGTAGCAGGTTTGGCAAGCTTCATGATGCCAAACGATAAAATCCTCCACTTTCACTGCACCATCCTGCATGAGAACGGCATACTATATGCCGCACGGGTCTTGGAGGATGGCATTGCAACCCAATCTCCTGGCACAACATCTGTAAGTCAAAGGATACATGAGTACCATGACAACCTCCGGTGGTATAATATGCCAAATATCCGTGGGTGCCGGAGTAGGACCGACGGATAGAGATCTACGTATGAATATTACGTAGAAAGTTACGAGGGGGGAGAAAGTCTCTGCCCTCCCTCCGCCTAAGCTTCACTTGTATATGATTAAAATAGACTTCCGTAGGGGGCCCGGAGTTCTCCGTATGGCCCGGAGTTAATTAATATTGAGTGAGCAATGTCAAACTTCTAACGAAGCAAGGGGATAGTACGAGAGGCAGAAATAAAAAAAAAGCCCGGAGTAACGCAAAAGATTCTAAACATTAAATAAAACAAAATAAAAACAAAATAAAAATAAAACCCATTATATCAGTAAGTGCTCGTGTGAACTATCCTAAGTGGGATAGGAAACCAGTGGTTCCCTCCCCCCCTCTCTATGTTCGGTAGCGGCGGATAGACACCTGCCGGACTGAACTGGGGGTGGGGAAGGGGTAGGGAAGAACGTGGGGTAGGGAGCCTCCCCCGAGCGGCCAGTTAAGAAACGGAGAAGAAGGGGGGAGGAGGTCCCGAGCCCCCCGAGGGCACATGACGAGTGAGAAATAACCAGTAGGGGAGGGGAGATCCCCACCAGTCCCGTGAGTCACCACCTCTCATGCAGACTCGGATGCTAGCTGTGAGAAACGAGTCATCACCCATCGACGTGGATGGCAATGTATGGAGGGGGGGCAAAGGGGGGACTGGAGGGGAACCCCGTAACCGGGTGGCTCACCGCAATCAACCGGTGGTCTTCCCAGCCAGGTGAAAGACACGAGGTGGGGTGGAAAGAACCGTCGGAACAACATCAATATCACTGATATATATAGGATTACTTATAATAATCAATCAATAAAATTAAAGCGATATCTTAAAGCTAGGCTAACACGGGGAACACGAAGCTAAGCAAACAGAAAATTAGGCTAATCGCGGATCCGAAGAAAGGGTATGTTAGCCTAATCTAATCTCTAGTTCAAGAAAACGGGGGGCAGACTAATCACCAAATCGACAATTGGGGTATGAAAGCCTAACTTAACGGTAAAATAAATGATAACAGGGAAAGCTAATCGCCATACCGAAGCATGGTGTATGTTAGCCAACCTAGTAACCTATAATATTATTAATGGTAATCAGGAACTAGAGAAGAAAAGAGAGAACATCAGAATAATTAAGATGATATGACTCTCAAATCGTGACTGATAAAACTCCTAACAATGTAAGGCGTAGCTAGACTAAGGTCCGAAACGTGCGGTCGGAGCGTGTCCCGTGGAGGCCTAACTAAAAAACTACTGCATAAAAGATATAGAGACTATGTATAAGTAACCATATCTAAAGTACTGAGAAAGAGGGGAAAAATCCCTAACGGTATGGAAGACCGAAAGAGAGACCCTGTACCGCCAAGCGGTCGAGGGGCATACCGGCCGATAAGGCTCCGAATATGTATAAAACACAAAGATCATCATAAAAATGAGATCAGTAACCCCAAACAGTACTTAACTTAGAAGCAGAAGCTGAAGACATCTTGAAAATAAAAGATAATCCAAAAGATATCCAAAATCGAGCAAAACACACAGAAAAATTCTAACGTCTGGTTTGTAACGCGTGCTATCGAAAGGAATGACGTTCTCAGGCGTCGGAGGGCGCTCACGTAAGTAGTAGACCGGGGAGCTGTAGCACGGACTCCTCCGTAGTTCGGGTTTTGTCGAAGGAAGAAGCTAAATGGCAAGGGACCTCTGGTAGTGATTCCACTCGCTCCTTACTATACCGACACTTCTATAAGAAGTGAGCGAGCCATTTATCTTGGCATTATATTGTTTCTTTTTTCTCTAGGATGAATAGCAATATTTATTCCTCAGAAATAGTATCAAAGGAACATTTCACAGGCCGACACAGGTCAAGCCCAGAAATGCATTTAGTCATGAAAATAACATCAAATTACACTAAATAGTGATTATTTTCGCCGGAAAAATCCTGCGAATAGGCGAATCCCTGCAAATAATGGGTAGACATGGCCCAGAGAGAAGTCTGCAAATACAGGGGTCCACTGTACTATGTATACTATATGTAAATGTTTTACTCTAAAATCCTAATAATTAATGTTTATATGCCCTGGGAAAATAACAATAATTTTTATCAATACAACATGATCCTATGTGAGTTACAGAGTATTAGTCCACAATTCTCCTGCTGATCATATGTGTATAATTGGGGACCTTAATTCTCATCCCATAAAACAATTTTATAATGAACTTACTCACTTCTGTCAAAACCATGCTCTCCATATTAGTGAGTAATGCCCCTCCCTCCCTCCCTGCTATTCATATGCACAAAATAGAGCAGACAATTACGACCTCCTGGCTGGACCATTACATCACATCTCCACAACTTCATGATTCTATTATCACTTGCAATATTCGCTACGATCTTACAATGGCTATGATCACATCTCATTACTAGTGTCGTTCAGTACCCCATCCCTCCCTACCGTGAACCCCTAACTGACCGCCCACTGGCTGTAAACTGGGATTTTAAAAACCAACAGAACACCAGATACTGTATGGTGACCGCAGAAACCAGGTTGTGGTCAATAGTTCAACTGGCAGACACCTTACTTTGTACTAATACAAATTGTAGAATTGACCACCACAGGAGGGATCTGAATGAATACTAATGGAATATAATTTCTGCTATGCTTGCTTCGGGCAGGGTTACCTTTAGATTTCGTCAAGGTAATTCTCGTAATATACCTGTATGGAATGAATTGGTTAAAGTTCTGTATTTATATTCATGAGAAATGTTTTTTTTAGTGTGGAGGCAAAGTGGTAGCCCAAGGGAAGGAGACACTACATTACCATTGAGACAGGCGAAAGTGCAGTCAAAACTTACTCTTAGGCAACTAAGACTCAGATTAAATGAAAAACAATTAAGAGCAGATGCAATGTCTAGAAACTTAGAATCCAGTGATTATCCCCATTTTTGGAAAGATATCTAGTCCTCAAATCCCAAAACTAAAAAGCTGTCACAGAGAGTAGGGGAAGCAGTCAGCAGTGAGGCTATCGCAAGTGTGTGGGGCGATCACTTCAGCAATATCTTGAATTGCATAAATGATCAAGATTTCTTAAGGGATGTAGATACCCTCCTTACTGATAACATTCAATTTCATTTACAGATCATATTACGCCAGGTACATCAGTGATGCCATAAACAGCCTGCCTAATAATAAATCGCCCGGCTGCGATGGTCTTCCTCGGAAGCTTTCAAATTCTGCCATCTGAAATCTACATTTTGCTAGCTGCCCTATGCAATGCATGCATATTCACCAATTTCTTCCAGACTTCCTACTCTTAGGTCCCTTGATACCATTAATCAAAAACAACCTAAAGGATGCAGCTGACCGTAGCCATTACAGCCAATTGCAATCACAATGATCGCGTCGAAAATACTCGAGTTGGTTCTTCTAGTGAGATGACTCCCCTTTCTACACACACTGACAACTAGTTTGGATTTAAAGCACACTGCATCTACATACTGAAAGAATTGCTAAACTATTACTTATCATCAGCCTCTACTGTTTTCCTATGTTTTGTGGATGTGAGAAAAGCATTTAACAGAGTAAACTACCTTGAAGCTCTTCCTGAAGCTACATAAAAGAGGCACACCATATATTTAATTGGCATTTTTATATTGCTGGTTCTCCACACAGCAATTCTGTGTCAAATATGGTAACATATTGTCGCACACCTTCGGCTCCCTAAACAGGCTTCGGCAAGGGGGCATTCTCTCTCCATACCTGTTTAATACGTACACAGATGCCTTGAATGTCAAACTGAACTCACTCCCACTCAGATGCACTGTCAATGAAACAATTATAAACAACCTCTGTTATGCCGACAATATAGTTCAGATTTCCCCATCAGTGGCAAGGTCTCCAACGACTCACCGACACTTGCCACCAATATGCTGAGGAATTTGATATCCTATACAACGAAACCAAGATCCATTGGCATGTCGTTTGCTCCTAAGATCGCTTAAGCAAATTGCAGATCCACAAATTTTCCTCTGAAATCATCGGCTGGAATTCATGCACAAATTTCCATATTTGGGTCACATTATCATGGACGACCTAAAAGATATGGCAGACATAGAAAACAGAGGCGTCGTAAACTATGTGCAACTGGCAACATGATTGCAAGGAGGTTTGTCTTCTGTCACTGAGACATGAAACTGCTGCTCTCTGCTTGTATTGCTGTTGTTCATAATGACATTTTGAGATGCCTCACAAACACTCCTCGCTACCACTCCGCCACAAAGATGTTCACAGAAAACCACCTGGACAATTTAAAAATTGTTAGGCGAACAATATCCAGTTTGATCACCTGATTGCGAAACAGCACCAATTCGCTCATACAAAGTTTAGACTTAGTACTCTAGGCTAACATGTGCATAACCTAAAAGTTAATTGAATTATGTAGACTAGCAAACTGACCCATCTACAATGGGTGATAAAATACGGGTGCAGAAGTGAAAAATTTATATGTACTATTTGTTTAGCAATATTAAAATAAGGGCAATTTTTATACATACCTACTACAGAACCTCTTTGTACACAATATTATCTGTTTGTCCACAACTTAATTTAAAGTTGGCAGAGTCAGTTGCTCTGCTCATCGGCCAACAGTACAGTTTTGGCCATGCGTGAACATGGGTGACGGCAGAAACACACCAACCAACGATCCAAGTCTGGCCCTGCGACTTATTTGCAGTGAATGAGAAGGCCAGGTTGATGGGAAACTGCCTGCGCCGTAACTGGAATGGAAACTGGTTGTCCAAAGGCATCAGAGGAATCCGGGGGATGAACAGACGTTTGCCAGTGTGAGGGGCCCGTTGCTATCACTGCTTCGAGACGTGGGAGTTTAGCTCCATAATGGTGTACCTTGTTCCGTTGCAATGTCCATTGGCAGGATTGAAATACCGAAGCGACATTACCGGGCAAGTACTTCTTCAATGTTATTTTGTGCACTGGCAGTCCTGATGGATTTAAGTTATTCAAAAAATCTTGCGGATATTGATGATAATTTTCATCTTCTATTGTGTCCGAGCTGAAATATTCGCGACTTCCTCCGGGGAAGTTGTACAGAAATTATGTATGAAAAATCGTAAAGTAACTAAGTCTACGGGAATAACCAGCCTCGTTTCACGGCCAGAAACAGCTCCGTTTCAGGGAATCCCTTCTCACCCCCACCCCCTACAAAGGAGGGGGTTAGATTAGATGAAACCACATTACAAACCATCTTAGGGGTCCCCACCATAACCCTGCCAAAGTTTCATGCCCATCTGACCAGCCGTTTGGCCGTGTATTGAAATGACAGACAGACAGAACATTACGCCGCCATTAATAGTAATTGATTCGATTAAACAACTAACCCTCGGCTAGGTGATAGGCTAGCCTAGCTATAGAGTTTCACATTAATATGTTACTGTTTCTATATAGTAGAGAAAAAACAGTCAACCGAATATACGATGTGGTAGTAAACTAACTTGAAGGCTACAAATTAGGTACACCTGGTTAAAACCCCACCCCTACCCCTAAAGGTAAATTAGTTCATCAGGATTAGACAACCTTTACTAGGTGATAACCTAAATATAAAGTTTCCCATCATAAAGTTACTGTTTTATGTAGTAGACCAAATAGCCTAGGGCTAGATATAAACAATCTGGGTTTAACAAAAAATATTAGCCTAACTGTGGGTTTACATATGTGAAGTTTCTGTTCTTATATAGCCTTTACATTTGATCTAGAATAATCTGGATTAGGCAATTCCCTATACTACTAGGCTAAGAGAGCAAAATTTACGAAACATCCTATTGTTGGTGAACCAATTGGTAGTTAAGCCCAAAGAGCCTAAGTCAGGATATAAACAGTATCCTAAACTTAATTAGATAATAGGTTTTATGACTAGGGGCTGATACTAATATGATAGCCTATTGGTAAAGCTGCGTAATAGTAAAGTTCTTAAGCAGCCTATATCTTTAAAGGTGATAAAAACCCAGAACAGGGTGTATCCCAACCAAGATTAAGTAGGAACCTCCTTTACAGTGGAATATCCTACCAGTAGCCTAAAAAACAGCATGGTTTATACCCTCAAAAGTTTTAAATAAAACTCATAAGTAGGCAGAGATCTAGAATAGGTCAAACAGGATCACTCTAGGAAAACCTGTCATCATCTTCTGTCCCGCCGTTATCCCTACACTAAGGGTCGGTTGCCTGATGCACCATTCCTTACAACATCAGTCATGGTTTATTGTTTGGCAAAGGTGTTTTTACGACTACATTCCCTTGCTGTCATCAGCCACAGTTATTTGTGGTGGGACTTACCTTAGACTAAAAGTCCACCTGCAAGGCAGCAGTTTCCACAGTTATTGGCAGTGGGTCTAGCCTTTTACTAAAACGTAAGACTGCAAGCAGCAGTTTCCACAGTTATTGGCAGCATCCCTAGGCTTTTACTAAAAAAGTAAGACTGCAAGGCAGCAGTACCTTCAATGGTAGTATTCTTACACCCCTACCACAGTCTAGGAAAACCTCTATTCCTAGTTTAATGTATATTATTCCAGAAGCATTAACATTAACCTAAAGCCATATAAAACAGTGGCTTGGGCTGACTAAACAAAAGGACTAAAACAGCCATATATGTACACCTGTCAAAACTGCCTTAAGCCTCAAAGGGGTTTAAGTTAACTTAGATATCTACAGAGGTGTCCATCATAATAATTTAATACTGACTAGCTCTAATGACAACTTGCTTTATGTTACTACAGTGCTCCCATTATGCAGGACCCATCAGTCAAGTGTTCCGTATCAAATTATCCTGTTCACACACAAAAATGCAAGGGCAGTCACGCTAAATTATGCGTGATTCCAGGACGGGGCACTTGGACAAAATCTTCTCGTGACAAGTGCAGAAAGGGTACTGAATCCAATATCAGTGCGTAGGAGAACAGTGAGGGATGCTGGTGGGTTGTCATGTTGGAATTTCCCTCTAGGAAATTTATGGACACCTGTTATCCAAGCTTTATTGATGTGCATCACTTGAAATTGCAATTTCAAGTGTCGCTGACTATATATTGAACTATAATGAATATGATGATCAATATAATATACATGTTTCTTGTTTTCAGTTTCTGCAACTTTATATCTGTTTGGAAGGAGAATATTATGCTTAATTAAGAAAGAACAATACTAAATCAATCAGCAAAGCTAACCAGCTGAAACTATATTTGGTAGAATTTTTTGTAAATTGGTGTTTCATAACACTATAGTCATTTGGTTTCCTGTAAAATTTACTTATTTGTTTGTAGTAGACAATGCAAATGATAAATCAAGTTCATATATAGATGGACATTTAGATTTAACAGTCATTATATAATTTTAATTATTATCCATTTTGTCAACAGGAGATGCAGATGCAAGCTGCAGGGTGTGAAGCATTGCAGCTAGCATGGGATTAACCCTAAATTCATCTGGCTGGAAGTTGGAAAAAGAAACTTCTCATGGAGATAGTGTTTTTTCAAAGCTCGGCCCCAGAGGTTCCAAGATTTATAAACTTGTGGTAAGCTCAATACATGGCCATGTAATATATATATATATATATATATATATTATATATATATATATATATATATAATATATATATATATATATATATATATATATATATATATATATATATATATATATATATATATATATATATATATAATATATATATATATATTATATATATATATATATATATATATATATATATATATATATATATCTAGTATATATATATATATATATATATATATATATATATATATATATTATATATATATATATATATATATATATATATATATATATATATATATATATATATATAAATATATATATATATATATATATATATATATATATATATATATATATATATATATATATATGTATATATATATATATATATGTATATATATATATATATATATATATATATATATTTATATATATATATATATATTATATATATATATATATATATACTAT
Organism: Macrobrachium nipponense; assembly: GCF_015104395.2. Classification (NCBI taxonomy): domain Eukaryota; kingdom Metazoa; phylum Arthropoda; class Malacostraca; order Decapoda; family Palaemonidae; genus Macrobrachium; species Macrobrachium nipponense. Next base: position 57,850,196 of record NC_087218.1, on the reverse strand, counting down.
ATATATATATATATATATATATATATATATATATATATATATATATTATATATATATATATATATATATATATATATTTATATATATATATATATATATATATATCTATATATATATATAATATATATATATATATATCTGTATATATAATATATATATATATATATATATATATATATATATATAGATATATATATATATATATATATATATATATATATATATATATATATATTATATATATATATATATATATATATATATATATATATATATATATATATATATATATAATATATATATATATATATATATATATATATATATATATATATATATATATATATATATATATCTATATATATATATATATATATATATATATATATATATATATATATATATATATATATATATATTATATATATATAGTACACACACAAAAATATCGCTAATATATATATATATATATATAGTTATAGCTATATCTATATATATATATATATATATATATATATATATCTCCCTGTTACACACAAAATGCAAGGGCAGTCGCGCTAAATTATATATATATATATATATATATATATATATATAATATATATATACTATATATATATATATATATATATCCTGTTCACACACAAAAATGCAAGGGGGGCAGTCGCGCTAAATTATATATATATATATATATATATATATATATATATATATATCTATATATATATAACTATATATACATATCGCTATATAGATATAAGATATATATTATATAGTATATATTATATTACATATCTATATATATATATTATATATAAGTATATTTATATATATTATATATATTATTATAATATATATTATATAATATTTATATTATATCTTATTAATAATATATATATAGCGTTGCAGACTGCGCCTTTATATTAGTCATATTTATTATTAGTTTTATATAAGGGTGGTTTGTCGCTGTAACACGCGATTAATTTATATTATACATTCAATAAATTATAAAGCAATGTCGGCAAATTAGTATCAGCTCATAAATTATATATATATATATTATATATATATATAATTATATATATATAATATATTTATATATATATATAATTACCTATATTATATATATTTATATGCATTATACAAATATTACTTATTTAGTCTAAAAAATATGACTAAGGGATATGCCCTACTGATATTATATATAGCCATTATTTTGTAGTTGTAGAATCAGTATACTTCTAAATTAAAGAAAAGCTGTCTGATATATAATTATCCTGTTTCACACACACAACTGCAAGGGCAGTCGCTCTAAATTATGCTTGATTCCAGGACGCGGCACTCGGACAAAATCTCTCGTGACAAGCGCAGAAAGGGTACTGAATCCAATATCAGTGCGTAGGAGGAACAGTGAGGGATGCTGGTGGGTTGTCATGTTGAATTTCCCTACTCGGGAAATTTATGGACACCTGTTATACAAGCTTTATTGTGTGCATCACTTGAAATTGCAAGGTACCTGCCTTGCATTTCAAGTGGCGCTGACTATATATTGAACTATAATGAATATGATGATCAATATAATATGCATGTTTCTTGTTTTCAGTTTCTGCAACTTTATATATATTTATATACACACACACAGGCTGTCCCTGGGTTACGATGGGTTTGGCTTACGACGTTCCGAGGTTAAGCGCTTTTCAATTATATTCATCAGAAATTATTTCCAGGGTTACGACACATGTTCCAGGGTTACGATGCCTACAACAACTGATCTGGCAGAATAAATATGACACCAAAAATGCAAAATAATCAATATTTGAAGGGTTTTTTTTATGAAAGACACGATAAGAATGCAGTTTACATAGTTTTCAAATGCCCCACCCAAAGCATTAAAGTAAGGTTTTCTTAGGATTTTTATGATGTTCTGGCTTATGACGATTTTCAGGTTACAATGGGTCTCAAGAAACGGAACCCCTGTCATAACCTGGGGACTGCCTGTATATATATATATATATATATATATATATAATATATATATATATATATATATATATATATATATATATATAATATATATATATTTATATTTATTTATATTTATATATATATATATTTTTCTGGGCTCGACCTGTGTCGGCCAGTGAAATGTCCCTATATCACTCATTTCGAGGTATAAATAAATGCTAAATATACCAGAGAAAAAGCCATATGGAATACCAGAGTTACTACCTCCAGCTCGCTCACCCTCTTGACCAAGAAGCTTCTTCATCTAAGTTGAGTATTCCTTTTATTGTTTTTTTAGCACAATGGGGCAACGATGCATCCAATATTTTTGCCCTTATTTAAAGACTCTTGTTCATGGGAGGCCGGGCATGTCGCTCTCCTGAGTCCACCATTTTGGATGCATGGTTGGACACGTGCGCGATTTATATCAGAATTTTATTTCATTGTGTAATTTTGTTCACTGTTTTAGCACTTCACTGTATAGGCTACTGTTTTCGTATATTTTACCGTCTCGCCCCTGACGAATACTGAGAGCCTTGTTTATTACGGTTTGATCCTTACGTTATTAGCCTATTATAGGGCCTTTTTCGTTATCATCAGTCACTCAGGAGCGAGTTGGTTCCCTTACGTGCGTACGGTGATATGCTTTATACTACGTTATGTGCGAGTGTTGTGGTTTAGGTGTCCTAGGCTAGCCTATCAGTACGCCAGTTTAGTTTTAAAAGGTGAAGATTCCTCATTCATTCACGGTGCTCATTCATGTATATTTCTAGTTTAGTTTTTGATTATGATCTTGTATTGCTATATTTGATGAGGTTGGGAGTTCTTCACGATGACCTACCCTAACGTATCCAACCAGACCTAGGCTAGGTTTTGGAGGGTGGGCTAGGCGGGTTGAGTATGTCCCACCACCCTTAGTGGCTCCTAGTACCGCCAACCCGACCAGGCATATATGTTTGTGCCTTTGGGCGGGTGGCCCAGGACTAGAGAGTTCCTCGGTAGATTCGATTTTGGAGGGTTGAGTTAGGTTCTAGGTGTCCTCTTTGTGACGTCCTTATAGGAGCCATCTTAGCCTACCTGACCAGATCTGTACTGATTTCGGAGGGTTAGGCTGGGATCTTAGTTGGATGCGGTTTTTCTTCCCCCTTTTTCGTGAGTACTTCCAATAATTCCTCATCAATTATTTTATGAATTAATTTTGTTGAGTGTAGCCTGGGCCATTGCTCCCTTTAGGGTGTCAGTTGGCCTACCGTCTTCTGCCCCCTTTAGTAGTAGGCTAGTTAACGGCTTCTCGAGAAGTGGTATTCACTGATCGGTTGCTGTGGCCAGGCGATCACGACTTGTCCACTCTCCTCCAGACACCCCTCCCCCCTCCCCCCTGTCCCAGACTCGTTCCAGCGCTGCTTTGTTAGCTCGCTGCCCAAGTAATCCTTACCAATGAACAACAGCTAGAGCGTAGTGCACGGTCCTGGGGATTAGTCAGAGGAGGGGGATTGGGGATTAGTAGATTATGTAATCTCTGTTGGTATGTCTCCAGCCCTGTGTTTTATTACGGCGAGGTGTGGTCTACCATCACACCCGCCAGAAGGCTATACGCCAAAGTTTACATACCGCTGTTCCGCCGCTCTGTTTTCCGTACTTCTCTAGTGTTATCGCTGCTTCCCCACTAGGCTTAGAGATACGTTTCTAATTGACTTGGAACTGCTACTCTTCTCTGGTGCGATCAGATTCAGGCTTAGGTTTTACCTATTTTCCCTGTTCTGCTCGTATCAGGCCAACCCCGCCGGTTATAGCTATTATGATAACAAGATTATGGATTCCGGAGTGGGCGGAGACATTCAGAGCTTAATATTAAGAAAATTTATTATGTAGCTTCTGTTGGTATGTCTCCGGGCCTGTGTTTATTCCGGCGAAGTGTGGTCTACCATCACATGCGCCAGGATGTATACACCGGAAGTTCTACGTACTGTTGTTCCCGCCACTCTGTTTTACGTATTCTATGTTATCGCTGCTGCCCACTCCGGTGGGGGGGCGGAACTAGGCTTAGAGAATGCTGCTTCCTATCGGTGGGAATTGCTACTCTACTCCAATCCGGTGCGATCAGACTCAGGCTTAGGCTTTGCCTTGTTTCCCTGTTCTGCTCGTATCAGGCCAACTCCACTGGTTATAGCTTTGGTGATACCCAGAGTATGGATTCTGGAGCAGGCGGTTAGACATCCAGAGCTTTATTAATAACAAGTAAGTTGAAGATTATAGTTGATGTTACCTTTAGCTAGTTAACCCTTAAACGCCTAAGCGGGTTATATTAAAAAATTGTCTCCCGTATGCCTGGGTGGTCTCAGAGTGAGCGCGGAAGCGGAAAAAATATTTTTTTCAAAAAATCACAGCGCGCTTCATTTTCAAGATTAATGAGTTCATTTTTGGCTCCTTTTTCTTTCATTGCCTGAAGTTTAGTATTGCAACGATCAGAAATGAAAAAAATATCATTATCATATAAAAATAGTAATGCAATATAATGATAGCGCGAAAAAAAAATTTCATATATAATTGTATTCAAATCGCGCTGTGAGCAAAACGGTTAAAGCTAACGAGTTAATTTTTTTTCGTTGTATTGTACACTAAATTGCAATCATTTTGGTATATAACACATTGTAAAATGATCAAAGCAACACAAAGAGAAAATATTATCACAAAATGATGCATGAATTTGTAGTGCGCAGGCATAAAAAAAATGGTTTTTTTTTTTTTTTTTTTTCAAAAATTCATTCCATCAAATCTAAATATTGTTCTAGAGACTTCCAATTTGTTTCAAAATAAGATAAATGATTGAATATTACTATACTGTAAGAGTTTTTAGCTTACAATTGCAGTTTTCAACCATTTCGGATGAGTTAAAGTTGACCGAATGTCAAATTTTTTTTATATATATTTTTTTTATATGCAAATATTTCGAAAATGAGAAAAGCTACAACCTTCAATTATTTTTTGTTGTATTCTACATGAAATTGTGCACATTTTCATATATAAAACTCTATGAAACGCCTAGTATGAAACGGAGCAAATTTTCCGAGAATGCGACGTATGCATTTCGGAGATTTGTGGTGGAGAATCCGCGTGCGGAGGGAAGGAAAGTTTTTTTTTTTAAATTCACATATTCTAAATATTGTGCTAGAGACTTTGAATTTGTTTCAAAATGAAGATAAATGACTGAATATTACTAGACTGTAAGAGTTTTAGCTTACAATTGCGTTTTTTGACCATTTCGGTAGAGTCAAAGTTGACCGAACATGGTTTTTTTTTCTGTTTATCGTGATTTATATGCAATATTTCAAAAATGAAGTAAAAGCTACAATCTTTCAATTATTTATTGTTGTATTCTTAAATGAAAGTGCACACATTTTCAATATAAAAATAAAACTTTATGTAACGGGTAATTGAAAATGGGTCAAACATTACGACAATCGCACGTATGATTTTTCGGAAGAGTTGCCGTGCAGACATAAGGAAAATGTTTTTTTTTTTTTTCATAAATTCACCATAAATCGAAATATTGTGCTAGAGACTTCCAATTTGTTTTGACCATTCGGTAGAGTCAAAGTTGACCGAAGGGTTGAAATTTTTGCACTTATCTTTATTTATATGAAAATATTTCAAAACTGATAAAAGCTACAACCATGGTTGTATTTAGTTTGTATTGTGTGCATAAAATTGCGCACATTTCCATATATAAAACTTTATGTAACGGCTAATTCAAAATGGTGCAAACATTACGACAGTCGCACGTATGATTTTTTTCGGAAGAGTTACCGTGCGGACGTAAGAAAAAAGTTTTTTTCATAAATTCACCATAAAATTGAAATATTGTGCTAGAGACTTCCAATATGTTTGAAAATGAAGGTAAATCATTGAATATTACTAGAATATAGAGTTTTAGCTTTTATAATTGCGTTTTTTCGATAATTTCGGTAGGGTCAAAGTTGACCGAAGGTTGAAATTTTGGCACTTATCGTTATTTTATATGAAAATATTTCAAAACTGATAAAAGCTACAATTATTGAGTATTTTTTTGTTGTATTCTACATGAAATTTTGCACATTTTCATATATAATACTCCATGTAATGGCTAATTTAAAATGGTGCAAAAATTATGTCAAGTGACAAAATAATTTCTGAGATGTGTCACTGATACTTTTTAGTGCGGTAAGAAAAATATTTGTGCTTGCACGCCTGCATAACGATTGCAAACAAAACAACACCTTGATCCGTGAACTCCCAGCATCCCCCAAGGCACGCGATACAAAAGTTTTTGGCTGGTAGGCCTATAAGTACTTTTTCCGCAAATTTAAAAAAAGAACTTTCTATGTTGACGTAAATTACATCCAGTCGGCACCCGACAGACAATTTATCTCGACGTAAAATACGTCCAATAGGCGTTTTAAGGGTTAAGTAACTAGTTTAAGTGTACACATACCGCCAGAAATAACTCCGGCAGCATTATTTGACGATACTCATGTATCTTTCGCTGCCAGGAGGTGGGGTGCCTAGCCGTCCTTTATAAGCCGTATGGGCATGAGGTCTGCCGGTCTCATGCCAGCTGCGCCGTCCAACTGGAGGGACTCATGGTCTGTCATCCAGAAGCCCGCGTGGTGTGTTACGGCCTCATTAGGAACGTGACAGATGAGTCGGTACGTAGCATCCTCGCCTCATTGTTACTCTGAATTCTATGTTACACATATCGATTGCGCATAGTCAAACTAGATATTGAGGAAAAGTCCCCGACACTGGGGAACCTGATTTGATTATCTCTTACAGGTCGATCTGACGCTCAAGGCCTCCTCGCTGACGACCCTTAAGGCCTGGGTAGCGGGGTTTGGGAGGAACATCGGATCCGGCCAACCCTACGTGCTGTTGGAGGGAGATGTGCTTCCTCCTCTACCCGAACGCTAAGGTTTCGGTAGCAGTAGCGGCGGAAGTAGCAGCTCCCATTATAGAGCGGATCCGCCAAGAGACCCAAGCCCCTCCGGAAGACAAAGAGGGCTTGTGCGATGATATTGATGGAGGAACCGGTGGCAGCCATCAGCCTGCATCGAGAGCCACGGCCATCGAGGACAGAAGGAAGGAAGTAGGGAGGTAAGTGAGGCAGGTAACCGTGGGGCTAACGTTCTCTCCTTCAGCCCAATTCCTTCTTCTTCTTCTTCCTTTCAGGGCTTCCCTGGGAAGTCCACTACCCCTTGGAATAGGTCGGGCTCCCAAGCCTCGACTCCTCGACCAAAGCTACTCCCCACCCCCACCCAAGGGGTCGAGAGCTAAGACTTCTAAAGCCAGAGCGACGGAGTCCGGCTTCGACCAGGAGGCTTTCGCCACTCTTCTCATGCAGAAGATGAGCGAAGTAGTGGACTTGAGACTTCATTCGATGTCCACTCACCTCGCCTCGGGTCTAGAGATATCTGGACAGTCCATCCTGTCTCTGGCCCAAAGATTGCAAACCCAGGAGGAATTGGTGGCCGGATTTATCCAGTCCGGAAGGACACCGCAGTCCTTTGCGGTGCCGGACACATCCAAGCTCCCGCCATTTGAGAATAGCAACCCATGGCGGTTGGCTCTACATGCTCCATTTTCAGAGGGAAGGCTTACAATTGAGGGTTGCGGAACCGGACCCGTGGAAGAGACTGATGAGTTCTTCCCACTGGGCCTACAATTCCCTTCCAGGGCTACGCTAGGCTAGCCGAGGAAGCATTGGTCAGGGTAGTCAAGCACCTGAAAGAGACAGTGATATACCCTAGAGATCAGGCTCAGTCGGCATGGGTCCGCACCCTTACGGAATGGGAGTGCGTCAAAACACCAAGTTGACGCCTCACAAAGGTTGCTATACCATGTTTGTAGTGCCAGATGACGTCCCGACTCCTTGCACGTCAAGATTGCAGAATTGACACTGCAAGCTGGAATGGAGGACAAACCTATGCCTCAGCTAAAAGAGACGGAGGCTACCTCTTTGCTCTTTCCCGGAGATCTGGAGTGTTGGGTTGGCGCTCCGGCAACGTTTACAGTGGGCAAACTTGACCTGGAGTGTGCCTCCACACAATTCAGTGAACGTGTGCCTAGAATTCCGGGGGATACCATGACAAAGGTGGAATTCGAAGCAAGATGTAGGCTGAGCAGGTCAATTAACTCAGTCACCACTGCAGAGTTGACAGCTTCTGTCTTTGCAGAGGAGCCTCTATTCCGGGTCCTGACGAAGTTGCTGCTGCAGGCTTATCAGTCGGACCGGTATGATTTCATAGTGGCTAGACGAGCCTGCAGGAAGCATGTCTTTGCTAATGCCTCCATCAGGCATGAGCCTAACAAGCTCATAAAAGCATCGATCTGGGGGGCCAACCTCTTTCCTGAGGACATGGTTAACAGCGTCCTCAGCGAGGCGGCTAGGGCTAACCAGAACCTCATGTCCGCTGGGGACTTCCCTTCAAAGGAAGTTCGAGACCCCCGGACCACAAACCAAAAGTAGGAAGAGGCCTAGGAGTATCAGCCTTTCCAGATCTCTCAGCCTCAAGCAGTGGTACAGGCAGTTCCTGTCTCCTAAATGAATAAGCCTTCGACATTTAAGGCACAACCACAACAGCAGTTGTTCTGCTGCAGAGTCAAACCGACTCAACAGCCCTCGAGTTCGGCTGCCCTTGTGACTTCCCCAGCCTTCAACGCCTCCTTTGAAACACAGGGGGCGTTTCGTTTCGAGGCTATAATAGGCACGCAAGGGGTAGCAGAGCAAGAGGTGCTTACCGGCAGAGAGCTGGCTCTAGAGTTCTCTCAAGAGGCAGAGGCTTCAGAGGAGGCAGAGGAAGTAAGACCTCAACCAGTCAATGAGTCTCTGCAGGTAGGCGGGACTGTACCCCTCCGGGACCATTGGACCTTCAGTACGTGGGCCCGCAGTATTGTATCGAAAGGTCTGGAGTGGAGATGGAAAAAAGGGCCTCCTCCACCAGTCAGTTTCCATCAGATTCCAACGACAGACCTTCTAGACTATGCCAAAGACCTTCAAAAGAAGTCAATAAAAAAAAGTCATTCACCTGAAATTTCAAGGACGCTTGTTCAGTGTACCAAAGAAGGACTCAGACAAACAAAGAGTGATTCTGGACCTGTCTCATCTCAACTCATACATTCAATGCGACAAGTTCCGCATGCTGATCGTCTCGTAGGTGCGGACCTTACTTACCCCGTGGGGTCGTCACCACCTCTATAGATCTTACAGACGCTTACTATCATGTACCGATAGCAAGAAACTTCTCTCCATACCTAGGCTTCAAACTAGGAAAACAAGCGTACTCATTCAGTCATGCCATTCGGCTCAAACATAGCGCCCAGAGTATTCACCAAACTAGGATAGACAGTAGTCCAAGAACTAAGAGCTCAGGGGGTAATGTTAGTAGCTTACCTAGACGACTGGCTCATTTGGGCAACCAACGACGAGGAGTGTCGCAAAGCAACAGCCAAAGTAATAGAATTCCTAGAATATCTCGGTTTCCAGATAAACAAGGAAAAGTCCCATCTCATTCCGGCGTCCCGCTTTCAATGGTGGGGAATCCCCAATGGGACCTAACCTAACACAAACTATCTCTCCCATCAAAGAAGTGGAGAGTAGATAGCGAAGGCTACAAGACAGTTCCTCAAGAACAAAAAGGCTTCTCGTCGTACCCAAGAGAGAATTCTTGGTTCTCTTCAGTTTGCCTCAATAACAGACGTCCTATTGAAAGCCAGGCTGAAAGAGGATATCAATCGAAGTCGGCTGGGGAAAAAGAGTGCCAACAACAAATTCAGTGACAAGATCTCTCTGATTCGCCGATATTAAAGAAAAGACTCCGTCCATAGACGGAAGTCCGGCAGTCTCTCCAAATCAGTGCCACTGCAATTTCCCCCACCATCTCTGATAGTCCACACGACTCCTTTCTGAGCGGTTGGGGGGGCTATCTCCCAGTACAAGAAGGTTCAAGGAACTGGCTAAATACATTCTGCCAGTTCCACATCAACGTCCTAGAAGCATGGCCATTTTTCTGACCTTAAAATGTCTAGCTCCAGTCAGCAGTCATGTAAGACTAGTCTCAGACAGCGCAGTGATAGTTCATTGCATAAACAGAGGGGGCTCCAAGTTGAGCAAAGTAAATCATGTAATGATTGCAATTTTTTTTTTTCGTTAGTAATGAAAAATCATTGGCACTGTCAGCTACTCACCTGGCAGGAGTACAGAATGTCATTGCAGACTCACTATCCAGAACAACTCCGCTGGAGTCAGAGTGGTCCTTAGACACGAAGTCATTCCGTTGGATTGGCAAGCAAATCCCGGGCCTTCAGGTAGACCTGTTCGCCACGGAGTCCAATCACAAACTTCCGTGTTATGTGGCTCCCAATCTGGACCCTCTAGCTCACGCCACAGATGCGATGTCCATAGACTGGAACAATTGGCAGAAGATTTACCTATTTCCGCCAATAAACCTCCTGATGAAAGTCCTCCACAGACTCAGATCTTTCACAGGACAAGTAACATTGGTTGCACCCAACTGGCCGAAGCGCCATTGGTTTCCTCTTCTACTAGAGTTGAATATCCGTCCCAGATGGATTCCCTATCCAGAACTGACTCAAATAGTACAAACTTGGACTGTGTCAGCTTCCTCAAGAATTCTAAATGCTCTAACTTTATGGACTTCATGAAGTTTGGGGCACAGAAGGATGCTAGTGTCGATCCACTAAACATCCTGTTCGTAGAATCAGATAAAAGAGAATCAACACTCAGACAGTATGATTCTGCAGTAAGAAATTGGCCATCTTTCTAAAAGAATCAGATGCCCAAAAGATGATACGAATCTGGCAATTTCATTCTTTAGAACCGTTTGAAAAAGGTCTAGCTGCAAGTACCATTACTACGACTAAATCTGCCTTAAGGAAGATTTTTCAGCTTGGCTTAATATTGATTTGACAGATTCACACTTCTCATTCTATCTTCGAGCATGTGCCTGTCTGAGACCAGTGGACCGCCCCACACGGTCTCCTGGTTTTTGGTTTTTAAATAATGTACTCAAGTAGGCTTCAGACACTGATAATGAATCATGCTCATATATAAACCCTTCTCAGGAAAACATTATTCTTAATGAGTCCTGGCTTCACGGCGCCAGAATATCTGAACTGTCTGCTCTTTCTAGAGAAGAGACCCAAATCACATTGATTTCCTCCCGTCGGGTGAAGTTCTGCTCTCCCCAGATCGGAAATTCTTAGCAAAGAATGAAGACCATAAAACAGGTGGGCTCCATGGAAGATTATACCTCTCACACAGCCTCATCATTGTGTCCTATCGTCACATTAAAATCTTTTCTGGGCAGAACTTCTGAAAAGTCTTCAGGTCCTCTTTTTATTAGAGTAAAAGGCCAGAACCATTTTCTTAAAAGGAATCAGACAACAAATCCTTTATTTTATTAAACAAGCAATCCGGATTCAGTCCCTCATGTCCACGATATCTGGGCAGTGGCTACCTCAATTAACTATTTTCACAATATGAACTTTGAGGATCTTAAAAAAGGGATTTGACGTAGGAAAAATCTATTTCTGGGTGATTGGCTCGTGTCGCCCTATGAAAGTATCCTTAATCATTCTTTCTAGGCAAAATTAATCTAAAATTACCAGAGAAAAACAAAATTAAGAAAATGTCAGTAAAACTGACTCGCTCACTCTATAAAAGAAGTGTCGGTATGAGAATATGGGCAAGTGGGATCACTACCACGAGTCATTCACCAATTAGACCTTCCAACCTAAAATCCCCACCAGAGAGAGCTGATACGAAAGGTGATGCGGCCGCTACTACTACTACTACTGACGCCACGGACAGCAGCGCCCCTAGCGGTCATCCTTAATCTATGAACATCTTGTCCTGCAGGGTGGGTAAAAGAAGACAGGGTGGGTTTCATAGGGCGACACGAGCCAATCACCCAGAAATAGATTTTTCCTACGTCAAAATCCCTTTTCTGGGCTCAGCTCGTGTCGGCCTATGAAAGTGTACCAAGAGAAACAGACAAGATGGGAATAAGTAAAAAGAGATATATAATATAAGTGAATCAGGGACATTACAGTTATACAAACAAAGTACTTAAAGCTAACTTATCCTAAAACAATGACATGATAAAGAAAGCAAACAATATAAAGTACTTAAAATTTAACTTATATTAAACATAGTAATACCCAGTAATGTAATGGCAAAATAACAAATTGATTCACTTAATTAAGATTTTACATAATATACAAACACATTGTGTTCTACCCTAGCATAAAAAAATAAGGGTAGAAAACACTGAAGTACATTATAAGTACATAGTGTGGATGTCCCTAGCAAAAAAATAAGGGACAATCCACCAATATGAATCTAGCGGCTAAGGCTAGAGTATCCGAGTAGCATGGCAATAGGGTGAGGCATGTTGGACGAGGTAGGTAGAAAGGAGACCTGGATCTATACTACGACTACTATAACAGTATCAGGAGAAACAATGTTTCCCGCTGCTACTGCAGAAAATTTTAAAGATTCCAAGGACTTTAGGTAATGAACGTTTAAAGACTGTCCCCCCCCCGGTGATTTCCATCCAAAGTATACTTTTTAAGATCCTCAAAGTTCATATGTTGGAAGTAATTAATTGAGGTGGCTACTCCTCTGACGTCATGTGCTTTTGGAAATGAATCAGGATTGGCTTGTTTAATGAAGTAAAGGATCTGTTGTCTAATTCCTTTTACTGATAAAGTACCACCTTTTTCTCTCATAAAGAAGAACCTTGAGGATGTACGAGATAGAAAGGCTCTTAAAGTTGATACTGGGCAGAGAGAAGGATCTTGCGGAAGTGGGATGACTTTCCAAGGAGCCCACCTTGCAAGGGGATCCTCATTTTTAGCCAAAAAACTACGATCCGGCGCAAGTAGAACTCTCCTGAGGGGAGGAATTCCACATGACCCGCATCTCTGGATAGAGCCGACAGTTCTGAAATTCTGGCTCCTGAAGCTAGGCTTAATAAGAATAACGTCTTTCTAAGAAGCATTATGAATGTACAAGACGAGTTGTCAGTATCTGAGGCTAGTTGAGGACTCATTTAACGAACCATGAAACGTTTGCAGTAGGCCTTTGAGAAGGCCTAAGTCTAGCACAGGCTTTGGGAATAGACGTAAAGTAAGATTCTGTTAGTCTATCTGGAAAACCCAACTAAAAGATCTTCTTCAAAGCCGATTTATGAGTAGTAATAGTGCTAGCTGCTAAGCCTTTTTCAAACAAGGACTTGAAAAAGGATATAGCTAAGTTAACTGTCATGGTTGTAGTGTTTGATTCTTTCAGGAAGGATGCTAATTTTTTAACAGCTGAGTCATATTGTCTAATAGTTGACTCTCTTTTATCTGATTCTAGGGAATAGGATGTTTTGTGGATCAACGTTAGCATCTTTGTTAGCCGCAAACTTCATGATGTCCATAAAGTTAGGGTCTGAAGAATTCCTGAGGAAGCGAACACAGTCCTCATTTGTACTGATTGCGACAGCTTGGGATTGGGAATCCGTTGAGGTCGGAGACCCAATTCCAGAAGCAGAGGATACCAGTTGCTTTTTGGCCAGTCTGGAGCAATCAGAGCTACTAGTCCTTTGAAAGTCCTCAGCTTGCTCAAGACTTTCAAAAGAAGATTCACTGGAGGAAAAACATAAATTTTCCTCCACTGATTCCAATCTAACGACAGGGCATCCGTGGCATAAGCCAGAGGGTCCAGGTTGTTGGCCACATAGCAAGGGAGCTTGTGGTTCGCTTGTGAGGCGAAGAGATCCACTTGGAGACCTGGGACTCTCCGGCATATCCACTGGTAATGACCCGTCGTCCAGGGACCATTCTGATTCCAGAGGGACTGACCGGGACAAAGCGTCTGCTATCACATTTCTTATCCCCGCCAGGTGAGTGGCGGACAGATGCCATCTTTGTGTTTGTCTGCTAGCGCAAAGATGGCTATCATGACATGATTCACGTGTTTGGATTTGGACCCTCCTCTGTTGATGCAATGTACTACCACTGCACTGTCCAAAACTAGTCTTAAGATGAGACTTCTTCGGGGGAAGGAGTCTCTTCAGGGTAAGAAATACTGCCATTGCTCCAGGACGTTATGTGAAGCTGGCGGAACTGAACTGACCAAGTCCCCATGAGCTTGCTTGAATGAGAATATCCCCCCATCCGGACAGGGAGGCATCCGTGTGAATGGTTAACACTGGAAGGGGATATTGAAGGGTTACTAAATTTTTGGCAAGGTTCTTCACTTCTGTCCATGGACGGAGCTGATTGCGAAGGATCTGTGGAATTACTGACAACTTGTCTCGAGATTTGGCATTTGCTCTCGATCGCCAAACTCGATTTATATCTTTCAGCCTTGCTTTCAGGGGAGGATGTCTGTTCACTGAGGCCAACTGAAGAGAACTAGGATTCTTTTCCTGGTTTCTCCTTGATGTTTGTTTGCATTTGAGAAATTGTTTCACAGACTTGGCTATTTCTTTTCTTTTGACCACCGGAATTGACAGATTGTGGGATGACAAATCCCATTGGATTCCTAGCCACTGAAACGAGACTCTGGAGTAAGTCTGGATTTCGTTTTGTTTATCTGGAACCCCAGATGTTCCAGAAATTGAACTACCTTTTTCGTGGCTTTGAGACATTCCTCGACCGTTGGTGCCCAGATCAACAACCCTCGTCGAGGTATGCTGCTACCATTATCCCTTGAGTTCTCAACTGTTGAACTACCATTCTGCTATTTCTTCCGTGAATACCCTGGGGGCTACATTCAGACCGAAGGGCATCACTTTGAATGAGAACGTCTGATTTCCTAGTTTGAAGCCTAGGAATGGACGAAGTGCCTGGCTATAGGGATATGATAGTATGCGTCTGTAAGATCGATGGAGGATGTGACGGCCCCACGGGGAAGTAAGGTCCTTACCTGCGAGATGGTAAGCATTTTGAACTTGTCGCAACGAATGAAGAGTTTAGCTTTGACAAGTCTAAGATTACCCTTCTTTTTGTTGAGCCTTTCTTTGGCACGCTGAATAAGCGACATTGAAATTTTAGATGCTTGACTCTCGCAATAGCTCCTTTCTGAAGGAGTTCCTCTGCATAACTGTCAATTCCTTTGATGGTTCCTGATAAAATGATTTGATTGGAGGGGGATCTTTGATCCAACTCCAACCCAATCCTTTGGACACGATGCTCTGTGCCCATTTGCTGAACCTCCACCTGTGACGGAAGAGGAACAGCCTCCCTCCTACCTGGGAGGCCTCACCTGTTGTTGGGCGGGTTGACCTCCGCGCCCTCCTCTGAATTGCCTTCCTCTTGCAGCTCTCCCTGTGCCACGCTGGCGAAAGTGGCCCCTCGCCCTGCTACCCTAGAAAACCTATTAAAGGCTGGGTAAGCCTGGCTTTCATACATAGAGTTGAAGGCCGGCGAGACTGCGTAGGAGGTTGAGGGTTGTTAGACTGAGGGGACAACAGGAGGATGGGTTGAGCCTGTTTTAAAGTCGATGGCTGTCCCTGTTGGGTAACTGGGACGGCCTGAACAAACTGCTGTTGCTGCTGTTGCTTCTGGTAAGGCTGGAACCTTCTGCCAGACTTCTTAAGTTTCTTACCAGCAGCAGGGGCGGTCTCTTGCTTCCTCTTGGAAGAGATGCCCCACCTAGCCCTAAGGCTCTGGTTGAGCCTAGCAGCCTCGTGGTGCACCTCGTTCACAGCAGACTCTGGGAAGAGGTCCGCACCCCACATGCTGGAAGCCAGGAGTCTATTAGGCTCGTGCCTAATAGTGGCCTCCTGCAGAACGTGCTTTCGGCAGTTTCCTTCTAGCTTGGAAGAAGTCGAAAGCATCCGTCTGTACTGTCTGGAGCTGAGACTTGGCCGGGAGAATCTTGAATAGCGGTTCTGTGCCATAAGACAGGGCCGCCATTTCCGTGATGATCAGGGAGTTAAGGGACCTCCCAAATCTAGTTCGAGCATCGAACTCCGCCTGAATCAGAGTATCAGGCAGCCTTGGAAGCTTCTGCCAAACTGGCTCCATTGCACAGTCTGGCTTAAGCTTACCAATCGTGAACGTGGCAGGCAAGTTCTCCCACAATTCTCCAAAGGCTGGGAAGAGCGGAGAAGTAGACTCAGCTTCCCTCAGCTGTGGCATGGGCTCATCCTTGAGGACTGCCTGAAGAGTCGCTTCCACTATTTTAGTAGCGAACGGAAGAGAAGCCTCCTCCTCCGTCGCGAAAATAGTGAAAGGACTCTTGAAAGCCTGGAGCTTAGTGTTGGAACACTCCCAATCCTCTAAGCAGTGAACCCATTCCCGCTGTGCTTGCTCCCTACTATACAGCACGTTCTTTTGGGAAATCTTGTCCTCTCTAGTGAGAGCAGCCACGGTCAGCCTAGCATACCCAATGAAAGGCTGAGTCAATCCAGGAGGATAAAACTCGAAGTCCTCAATTCTTCGAGTTCCACACTCCGGGACAGAGATCATGCCGTCCTTGAATGGAGCATAAGCGGTCACTCTCCATGGGTTATCATGGAGAAGGCTGGTAGGGATCGTATGGAGGTAACTGCAGAATGCCAGTACCTGCTACGGGGAGATTGGCTGAGAAACCTGAGAAAGCCCAGCAACACGGTCCTCATTCTCTCTAACTCTGTTAGAGAGATCCTGGATGGATTTGGCCCGACTGACTGAGGGTGTTTGACAGCTGCGCAAATATCTGTTCAAACCTGGTCCCGAGGGCGGAGACCTGCGAGCCAACCATCTCTCCCACTTGCTGCATCACCACTGCCGAGAAGGCAGTGGATCAAAGGAGCCTGGTCCCGCCACTCCAACCGGCGTTGCCAGAGTGGATGCGGTGGAGGCCGGAGAAGGCGTTGGGCTCGGCTGGAGCGCGAGCCTTCTCCTTAGAAGCTTGCTTCTAGAGCTCTTAGAGTACGAAGAGCTCGGCTTTGCCTTCACCGCGTCAGCGTAGAAGTCGAAGACTTCTTTGCTGAAGAAGACGACGACGACTTCTTAGAAGTCGTCTTGTGGAGGGTCTTCTGTTCTCTCTGTCCCTTCACCTTCAGGGGTACAGAGAGAGCGGGAGAGCAGGCAGGGATCTCAGATCCCGTAAAGCCTTGGAAAGAAGCAGTAGAAGGGACAGGAGAAGAAGATCCAGGAGCGCCCAAGGAAAGACCTTGGGCGCCTGACCACACTACCTCAACAACAAATCCTCTGCTCCTACCACCATAGGCTCGATGTTCAGGTCCAAGTTCGCGACATCTGGGACCGGCTCCTGCGTGGAGGCGGACCCGAACGCCTGCTGCACCTCCTGCTGTATGGAAGCTATGAGAGGGGCTGCCGAGATGGGGTCAATGTAACCAGTTGACTTGCCGCCGGGGAAGATCAGAACGGCCAGCTTCTTATCGAGATGTATGGCTGGCCCGGCCCTTGGCGGCGTTCTTCCGAAGCCGCCCACCCAAGCCTTCAGGTTGCTAAGGCGACTTCCTTCACGGCGGCAGCCTGAAAGAGAAGGGGCGAAATGAAGCTTCTAGCGGCGGAGAACAGGGTTTAACAAGTGTTATTAGTGATGCGACCAAGAAGTCTAAGAGTAGACTACCCCCCCGTCCCAACAGCTGACTAACAAGGTCGTAGCATATGGTGCAGGCTTCTGGGTGCCAGACGATCATACCATTGTGGGTCGTGGACACGGGGCGTGAGTCCTACACTCCTCATGGGCGCAGGGGTCGTAAAGAGTCGCGTTGCACCCCAGGACCTGACAGTTGGTAGCCTGTAAGTGGAAAGATACATAAGTATCAGGGAGCACACTTACAGCCTAACAATTGCTCCGCTACATGCCGGCAGCGTGAAAGTTAGATTAAACCACCAGCCCCGCCGTAATACGTGTGGTAACTAGGCGGTTGGAGTTGTCTAAGGCTACGCCGGAGACAGGAGAAAATTATCCAACCAGGTGTGGTGGGGAGACATGAAACCACGACGGAGAACGACGGAGATGGTACACAAAAATAATTTTAAAACTAAAATTCACCGTAAAATTAGGGGGGGTACATCCTTCTATTTATAACGAAGTATATAAATTTTTTCCCGTTCTACTAGAAGAGTGCCCGGGTAAGGAGCAAGCTCTCCGGTAGCGGAAAAAAAAAAGAGGATATAGTAGGCAAGCAACAGACCACTAGTAATGACCACCCAGGACCTGACAGTTGGTAGCCTGTAAGTGGAAAGATACATAAGTATCAGGAGCACACTTACAGCCTAACAACAATTGCTCCGCTACATGCCGGAGCGTGAAAGTTAGATTAAACCAGAGCCCCCGCCGTAATACGTGTGTGGTAACTAGGCGGTTGGAGTTGTCTAAGGCTACGCCGGAGACAGAGAAAATATCCAACCAGGTGTGGTGGGGAGACATGAAACCACCGACGAGAACGACGGAGATGGTACACAAAAATAATTAAACTAAAATCACCGTAAATTAGGGTACATCCTTCTATTTATAACGAAGTATATAAATTTTTTTTCCCGTCTACTAGAAGAGTGCCCGGGTAAAGGAGCAGCTCTCCTGTAGCGGAAAAAAGAGGATATAGTAGGCAAGCAACAGACCACTAATAATGACCACCCCGCCCGCTGGCAGAGCCAGACGAAACTAAACCAAAGGGGCCCCGGCTGCAACGGAGGCTCCGTTCATTACAGTAGGGGTAGGGTGGGATCTGAGCAATGGGGGGGGGGGGGGGGGGGGGGGAGGGGGGGGGGGTTCCCGGCGTAACGCGGCGGGAGAGAGAGAGGGGGGGGTGGCCTACCCCTCCCCGTCCCTACAACTACCCGCTCGGTGACCCGGTACCCAAGACAAGTGGTCGCCCTATACCCCAGCTGGGAGGGAGCTCCTGGCCTCCTCAGAGAGAGAGGAGGAAGGCTACTGTGGTTGTCATGGTAACCAAGGAGTCCCCCAGACCCCTCCCTATACCTAGTAGGGAGGGAAGGGGAAGGGTAAGGTGCTATGGAACACGTGACCGCAAGTGGCCTAAGCCGCGATAGCAACACAACCATGGAAGGGCCACGTGAACCATACTGTACCAACACATGGTACATGCACCTAGGCTAGCCTAACACTAAATAAAACTAATAATACATCGTAAAAGTGGGAAAAGACACTTTTAGTAAAAGAGAAAGAAGCCCCGGAGGAGGCAAATCTGTTCCGAGGAACAGTTGACTACCTCGGAGCCAGCGATAGCCGATGAAGAGCAAGAGCCGGGATGCTGGGCCAGAAACACAGTATAGCCTAAATACCAAACTAAGAGAAATGGTAAAAGGGCTGTCCTAGCTATGAAAACGATGTAATAAACGATGAACGTGATACAGTAAGCCATAAGTATATAAGATGTCCCAGTATGGAGACCGGGAAATCTTAACACGAGGCGGCATGCAGCCGCCACGAGTCAACCGGGAGACCATATATGACCTATGAAGAAGGAAAATACTGGTCCCTGGAAGACTAAAAAACAGTAAAATACTACTTATGAGGCACTTAACTTAGCCGATGCGATAGCTGCACGTTCCATGATGAATACAAGTAGAAATCCGAAAAAACACGGCACGAGAGAAAAATGCACTCAACGTGTTCGTCTAAAGATTAAGGATGACCGCTAGGGGCGCTGCTGTCCGTGGCGTCAGTAGTAGTAGTAGTAGCGGCCGCATCACCCTTTCGTATCAGCTCTCTCTGGTGGGGATTTTAGTTGGAAGGTCTAATTTTGGTTGAATAACTCGTGGTAGTGATCCCACTCGCCCATATCTCATACCGACACTTCTTTTATAGAGTCAGCGAGTCAGTTTTACTGACATTTTCTAATTTGTTTTTTCTCTGGTAATTTTAGATTAATTTTGCCTAGAAAGAATGATATTAAGGATACTTTCATAGGCCGACACGAGCTGAGCCCAGAAAATATACGGGTTGGAAATCCCCCGGCAGTGTTTAAACGCCACTATCTAAAGAATTTAGAGGCCCTTACATTTTTAGCAGTGGCTGCAGGGAGCATGTCTCCCCTGATACGGCCTAGTGTTATAACTCTTATTTCCTATTCTTTTATTCTGCTATAATCCACTTCCAGACTGTACATAGTTTATATTTGTTATTTTTGTATTCCTTACCTGTTGTTTTCCCAGGATAGTATGGATCTGGTCATATTTATTCCTACTTTTTTACCATTGTAACTTGTTACTTTAACATTGGTTATTAAAACTTTAATTTTAAGAGATGATTATATTTTTATTTTCCCTATATCTTTTAATTTTGTATTTACCAAGCTTGTATGGCCAATTCTCTGATACTATTTCACCAGCCGACACAGGTCGAACCCAGAAAAGGGTGGATTTTGACAAAGGAAAAAAAATCTATTTCTGGGGGAAGACCTGTGTTGCCCGGTGAACCCATCCCTCTCTTTTCCTGATCCCCACCCTTTAACTTGTGCGTAATTCAGGAATGAAGCCTTCGGCGGAGTTGTAGTAGTAGCGAGCGGAAGGTAGACGTATTGTAGCCTTGTAATGGCACCTACCTAGAGAGGGTTTTGAGGGGAATCTTCTAATTGGCAGAAAACCTGTGGTAGTGGCTTCCACTCGCCCTTGTGTTTATACCGACACCCTATGGGTGAGCGAGCTGAATGTAGTAACTTCAGCATTCCATTTAGCTTTTTCTCTGGTATGCACACAGTAAGCCAAAATTTTCATTATCTCTCTTCAAACTACTGAAACTACCAAACAGTATAACCAATTCATTTCTATTCTAATGTTTTTTTATTAAATGTATTGCATAAATAATTTTTTCAATTTACAGCACCTCCTTTTACCAATAGAATACATAAGAGCACAAGGGGTAGATGCTGACCAATAGGAGAGCAGGATCTTATGGGGTGACTAGCATCAGGAACCAATGGGAGAGCGGGAGGATGGTGGCGAGTTTACTCAGTTGGCGGCCCGCGAGTTTTAAAATTGTTCTCGGTGGTCCAGGCGAATCTTGGGACTTTACAGCAACAACCTTTCGTAACTTGAACTATTTTTGTATGTAGAGCCAAAAAAATCTTCGTATTGCTTTTGTATCTTGAAGTTTTTCGTAAGTTGAGCCTTTCGTATGTCGAGGTACCAGTATGACAAACCAAGACTCAATGCATGTTGCTGCCCCAAGCTCGCTTAAGCATATTACAGAACCGCAAAATGTTCCTCGGTAATCATTGGCTGGAATTTATGCACGAATTTCTGTATTTGGGTCAGCCTTTATCACGGACAACCTAAGAGATATGGCAGACAGACAGAGGCATCGTAAACTATGTGCAACTGGCAACGTGACTGCAAAAAGGTTTGTCTTCTGTCACTGAGACCTAAAACTGCTGCTCTTCCACTTGTATTGCTACAGTATCTCTGGGTGTTCCCCCTGGACGAAGTATACCCGAGAGAAAATGAGATGTATCACTGTTGTGAAGAATGACATTTTGAGACCACCTCACAAAACACTCTTCACTACCACTTCCCCCCACAGATGTTCGCAGAAAAAACCACCTGGACAATTTAAAAATCATTGCAAGGCGAACATTGTCCAAAAGAGCAGCAATTGGCTCATCCTAAGGAGTAAGGCAAGAAGAATATCTAAATTGCAGGAAAGATTGGAAAAGAGGCATTTGTTCCTAAATGACTTAATCTGTCTTTGCAAAGTGTCATCTGAAGAATCTGTCAAGTTTACTATATTTCTATGGTTACTGTTATTACTGGTATATTGTGGATATTGCTGATTATCATGTTATCTCATGTATCTAGATTGTGTATGTTACTGTCTGTACTTTGTATACTCCAAGTATATGGCCTTCAGCTGAAAAATAAAATGTATATTATTATTATTATTATTATATTATTATTATTATTATTTCTGGGCTCAGCCGTGTCGCTCCGTGAAATGTGTCCCCTTTAGCACTATTTCTAGTAAAATATTGCTATGATACCAGAGAACTGGCTAAATTGGACAGCAGAAGTCTCTGACTCGCTCACCTAAATAAAAGGTGTCGGTATAGAACTGGGGCGAGTGTTAAACACTACCACAGCAACCCCTCCAATTAGCCTTTTCCTCATCAAAAGACCGTGGTCGGGGAAAAAGGGGAGCCGACCTATAGGTCACACCCAGCTACCCTGTTGAAGGGGACTGCAGCGTCATTCTTATCGATAGCCTCCCAGCGTTGCACGCTTGTTTATAGCTATCTGTTCTTTTTATTGGTTTCTTTATTCTTTTTCGTTATGGATCGTCAATCTGCCTCTTCACCCAAGTTAAGTACTGGTTCGCCCTTTTTCTGTATTTAGTTAGTGATTTTGCCTTTCGTTTTGCCTTTATTTAGGATTTTGTTAGGCGTCTCCTCCCGTAGCGAGCGGTAGCGAGCCGCCATTACGTTTCGTTTCCCTTGTTTGTACCCAATTTCGAGCGGCTTCTTCAATAACCTATATTTTATATTTATATACTGTAACTTATAATATTTCAGTATATATTTCAGTATATATTTATTATGTCTTGGGTGGCAGTTGCTTTGTCGATCTTGTTTGATCTACGTTTATTATTTTCATGATTTCCTGTTTTTCCGGAAAAAGGGAAAAAAGGGGGTCGGTCGTTCGATGCACGTTTTCTTTGTTTCGTGGCTTCGATGTTTATCTTACCGTTCCCCCCACCTCCCCCCTTTTTATTTTTAGTTTTTGGTAAATTTTCCCTTTCAAGAATTCCCCCTTTTTCTTTCGTCAGCTTACCGTTTGTTTTCGTTTTGTCGGTAAGCAAGTAATTTTTTTCCTTGTTGCGCCCACTCTCATCGAGTGACCTCCATTGCGTTTTATATTTTTTGCCCCTATTTTTTTTCATTACCCCTGTTAAAGCATGTTTTTCCCTTAGCTTTAAGTAATTGATTTTATTTTGTCTATGTATATTTGGGTGTTCGGTCGGCAGCTAGCCTTCATAGGCTTTGCCTGCGTTTTCCTCGTGATCCTTTATTCGCGGGGAATCGCTGGTCACGTGATCGTCCCCTTCAGCTCCCTCCCTCCCTCCCCCTCTCGTGGGACTCCCCGTAGTTGGGTGCCGCTCTCGTTGTTTTTGCGCTGACGGCCAGTCCCACCAGCGGAGGGGGAGGTGTAGTGGGTCTCCCAGGACCTTGGGCTGGGGAGTGTCGCTTCTTAGCCGACCGCCTCCGGAGTTGTTAGTCGCACTGCGTTTCAGCCTCGGCTTCCGTGGATTGTTGCGCTCTGCTTCTTTTACTCCCGGAGCTTACATCCACCTGCCTAAAACATTCGCTCTCCGCATAAGGCGGGTTTAGATTCCGGCCTCTCCTGGAGTCATTGAGGGTTATGTTTACGGAAGTTACTCTTCCGTAGGCGGAGATAGTATATTTGTTATTTTAGTTTTTATTATTATCATTATTTTTATCTTTATTTTTATTTTTATTTTTATTTTCTTGCCACGGAACTTGCGAGTTCATGTGGCCGTCCCGGGTTACTTCGTGTACCCCCCTCTCCGGTCATACAGCTCTGGGGTATCAAACTCGGGTGGTTTTTTTCCCTTACACAGTCCCCGGGACGTTAACATATGAATATATATACCCGGCTTTCTTTTCTTTATAGCCCGGAATGCTCCGGCACATAAAAAAAGAAAAAAAAAAAAAAGAAAAGAAATATATTCCATTATCTATTAAGTGTGTGCAATTGTTCTTATATATTATTGCACTTACAGGCCTCTCAGTGTCTGGTTGCCGGCTGTAGTGCTGCTCTGCAAGATCCGTGCGGCCATGACGTTTGTCGGGGCCACGCCCCCTGTGCAGTGCTGCTTCCTGATTCCGTGGTCTGGCACCATGAAAACTGTTTTGCCTGCTACGACTTGGTACATCAGGCTACCTCTTCGGTAAGTTACCGCACTGCTGGTTCTATGTTTATTGTAAAAAAAAAAAAAAAAAAAAAAAAAAAAAAAAAAAAAATATTAAAATGAGATAAAATAAACATGATCAATTAAAATTTCTTTAAATTAAATTACATTGATTAATCAATAATTATAGAATAATGTTCAAGGAATTTACTGGTATTGACACATTCCTTTGCATTACAGGCTGATTAATCAAAATAATTATAGAATAATGTTCAAGGAATTACTTGGTATTGACACATTCCTTGCATTACAGGCTGAGCAGTCTATTAAGGATGCTGCACTCTCCGCCCTCAAGATCTGGGTTGGAGGGTTTGGACGGAACGTAGGGAAGGCTAAGCCGTATATTCTGTCCCGAGATATGGCGACTTTGCTCTTCCCAGCCGGAAAATCTGCCGGATACGTCGATCCAAAAGTAGCGGCACCGATTATCAAATCAATCCAAGACTCAGTTATTGAACAGCAAGAGGCGGAATTGCGGACCTTGGACTAGAGGAAGTCTCACTTGAAGTGGTTGGGAGGATTTGCCCGTTACACTAGGCATGGGTACAGATAACAGTGTTAATGAGGCTAGCTTAGTTAGTCACCGGGATCTTTCCTTGAGTGACTCTGATTCTTCCTCTCCTTCTACTTCCAATTCCTTCATGGGTTTCACAGGAGGTTTGCCCCCTCCCAGGTTGCACTCCTTCTCTGTGATTCCTAAACTAAAGAAAAAACCTGCGGGTAAAACCTTGCTTAAAGGCAGATCAGAGACAATGCCAAGGCCTGGGCAGTCACCAGAGGTTCATACACATATAAAACAAAATAAAATAAAGTCGCTTTCCAAACCTTCAATCCCAAGGTCTCAAGGAGGGAATTCTTCCTATTGCCCTACCACAGTCCCATTCCATTAACTTCTAGGGACCGGATCCTCATAAGGTACCGCAAGAGGGACAGGATGATTCTCCTTCCGTTGACCAAGACCAGTTCAACACAAATATTCTAAATCAGGTCAGTAGCCTTGGTAGCTTACTCAGCTCAGTTGCAGCAAGGTTTGAAGAGGTGTTTTTTAGTGCAGGTTAGGTGCTCCAGGGACTATCCCTGATTGCAGGTCTCAGACAGGAGTCGGCAGTTTCGGCCCCTTCTAGTAGCTTGATGCAAGCTCAGAGCATGCCTGACGGGTCCACGCTCCCTCCTTTCCACCCCGGTAATCCCTGGAGGGTGGCTAACTTCGCTCCGTTTGTCAATGGGATGTTGACTATTGAAGGTTGCGGCACACGTAGGCTCGAGGATTTCGAGTTTTTCCCCGAAGGTTTACAGCCTCCATTTATAGGCTATGTTAGGCTTACGGAGGCAGCTCTGTTAGAGAGGATAAGGTCCCAAGGAGACTGTTATCCTTTCTAGAGTATCAGGCTCAGCAAACATGGATACGGAGCCTAGAAGAGTGGGACTGCTCAAAATACTAGAGTAACAGCTTTTAAAAGTCCTTTCACCATGTTTACAACTGATGTCGGGAACCCCTTACCTTTTACATCAAAGGTAGCAGAACTTACACTCCAGGCAGTGACTCGAGAAGAGGCCCATGCCCCAGCTTAGGGAGACAGATCCCACATCTTTACTACTCCCAGGTAGGGAGGATTTGTGGGAGGATTTGCCAGCTACGTTCTCGGTAGGCAAGCTGAAGCCAGATTGTGCAATCACCTTGTTTAGTGAACGCCTTCCTAGGCTGTCAGACGCATTGATCCAAGCCGAATTTGACGCTAAGACACGTCTCGCAAGGTCTCTTAAACTCCCTAGGTGATGGGACAGAGACGGCGGCTTGCCGGGTAGTACGCTCAGGAGCTGCTGTTTAAGGTCATTGCGAAGTCGTTACTTTTAAGCATGCAATGTGACTTGTACGACTTTGCGATTGCTAGGAGAAATTGCAGGAAGCATGTTCTATCTGAGGCTACGATCAGGCACGAACCCAACAAGCTTCTAGCTTCCTCAATCTGGGGTGCAGATCTCTTCCCAGCTTCAGCAGTAACCGAGGTTCAGAGCGAGGCATCAGTCTTAACCAAAGCATCAGGTTGCGTTGGGGAATCCCTTTCAAAAGGAAATCAGAGTCTTCTTCCTCCAGTTTTTAGGGCTAGGAAGAGGCAAAGGAAGTTCCAACCTTTCCAAGTCCCGCAACAGCATCCTGTGCTACAAGCTGTTCCAATTCAACAGGTATCCCAGCCTTCGACTTCTAAGGCTCAGCCTCAGCAACAGCATCAATTTGTCTTCCTTTCGCCGCCGTCTAACCAACAGGTCTCCTCACAGTATTCAGTGTCGCCCGCTTTTAACCGTTCTATGAGAGTCGGGCATTTCACCCCTTTACCAGAGTTGCTAGGGGTGGTCAGGGCTAGAGGATCCTTTCGCCAGCGCAGAGGAGCCAGAGCCCAAGGGCGAACTTAGAGGGTGGCGAAGGTCAGGGCATTAGGATCCCGGCCTTCATCATCTCAATGAAGTTTCTCAGGTAGGAGGCAGGCTGTACCTCTTTCGTCATCGTTGGAGGTTCAGCAGTTGGGCAAAAAAGCATAGTATCCAGAGGCCTAGGCTGGAGTTGGATCAAAGGTCCTCCTCCACCCATCACCTTCTATCAGGAACCAATGCAGGAATTGATGGATTACTCCAAGGACCTTCTCCAGAAGGGAGCAATCTCCAGGACGAAGAACTTGAAATTTCAGGTCGTCTATTCAGCGTCCCAAAGAAAGGGACGACAAAAGAAGGGTGATCTTAGACTTGTCCCGTCTAAACTTGTACATTCGTTGCGACAAGTTCAAAATGCTGACCATCTCTCAGGTGTGGACCTTACTTCCCCGTGGGGCCCGTGTCACCACCTCTATAGATCTTACAGACGCCTACTATCATGTCCCGATAGCTCGGCACTTCCGACCATTCCTCGGCTTCAAACTAGGGAAAGAAGCCTACTACTTCAAAGTAATGCCCTTCGGGCTAAATATAGCACCAAGGGTTTTCACGAAACTGGCGGAGGCAGTGGTGCAGGAGCTAAGATCCCCCTCCCAGGGTATATTGGTGGTGGCGGTACCTAGACGATTGGCTAATCTGGGAGATGGACAAAGGCAAATGTATGAAAGCCACGGACAAGGTCATGTCTTTCCTGGAATATTTAGGGTCAAGATCAACAGGACCAAGTCCCGGTTGACTCCGAAGTCGAAGTTCCAGTGGCTAGGGATTCATTGGGGGACTTGGATTCTCACACACTTTCCATTCCAGCAGGAAAGAGAAAGGAGATTGCCAAGGCAACAAGACAATTCTTAAAGTTGCAAAGAGACTTCGAGAAGGAATCAGGAGAGGGATCCTAGGCTCGCTCCAGTTTGCCTCAGTCACGGACGTTCTGTTGAAAGCCAAGCTCAAGGACATCAATCGAGTTTGGCGTTCGAAGGCAAATGCCAAGTGTCGGGACAAGTTCGCCCGGATACCTCTGATTCTCAGAAAACGCCTGCGCCATGGACAAAGGCCGCCAACCTAGCCAAGGAGTTACCGTTGCAGTTTCCTCCCCGTCCCTAGTGGTGCATACGGACGCATCGCTGACAGGTTGGGAGGTTATTCACAGCACGAGAAGGTTCAGGGAACTTGGTCACCTCACTTCCAAACACTTCACATCAACATTCTGGAAGCTATGGCAGTGTTTCTGACTTTAAAAAAGCTCCGTCCTCCAAAGAAGACTCATATCAGGTTGGTCCTCGACAGTGCAGTAGTAGTACACTGTATAAACAGAGGTGGTTCAAAGTCAAGTCATGTGAACCACGTGATGATAGCAATCTTTTCTCTAGCAGCCAAGAACACCTGGCATCTGTCGGCTACTCACCTGGCAGGAGTCCACAATGTAGTGGCAGACGCCCTGTCTCGGTCGGTCCCTCTGGAATCAGAATGGTCGCTGGACCAAGAATCCTTCGAGAGGGTTTGCCAAAGAGTACCAGGTCTAGAAGTAGATCTGTTTGCCACAGAGGCAAACCACAAGCTGCCTTGTACGTAGCCCCCAATCTGGACCCTCTGGCATATACTACGGACGCCCTGAGCATAGATTGGAACCAGTGGACGAAGATCTATTTATTCCCTCCAGTGAACCTTCTCCTGAAGGTGCTGCACAAGTTGAGATCCTTCGAAGGTCAGGTGGCTCTCATAGCCCTCACTGGCCCAAGAGCAACTGGTTTCCCCTTCTCCTGGAACTAGGTCTTCGCCCTCACCCTCTCCCGGACTTGAGACTATCGCAACAAGTTCAAACGAGGACTGTGTTCGATTCCTCAGGTCTTCACAAAACCCTAACGTTATGGATTTCATGAAGTTTTGCAGGTAAGAGAGTAGGCGACATTGATCCCCACAGAACATGTTGTTCTTGGAGTCAGACAAGAGAGAGTCTACGCTTCGCCAGTATGACTCAGCAGTTAGAAATTTTGTCTTCGTTCCTCAGAGAATCAAATATCAAAGTAATGACATGAACGTGGCCATAACCTTCTTCAGGTCTTTGTTTGAACAAGGCTTGGCAGCTGCAACAATAACAACCACTAAGTCAGCTCTGAAAAAGATTTTTCTTCTCGGGTTTGGTATCAATCTAACCGAGTCTTATTTCACCTCTATCCCAAGGGCATGTGCACGTCTACGGCCCCATTCACAGACCGTCGTCAGTGTCATGGTTTTCTTAATGATGTTCTTAGGTTAGCCTCGGAAACAGACAACTTCAAATGTGATTACCAACCATTTTGGCGTAAAACTCTGTTCTTATTGATCTAGCTTCAGGTGCCAGAATATCAGAGCTGTCATCTTTATCTAGAGATGAAGCGCATATTGAGTTCCTTTCCTCGGGGGACGTGTTGCTTTCGCCAAATAAGCAATTTCTAGCTAAGAATGAAGACCCCTTGATGAGGTGGTCTCCATGGAAGATTGTCCCGCTTTCCGCAGGATCCATCTTTATGTCCTGTTAAAACTCTTAAGGACTATTTATCTAGGACGTCTACCTATTCCGAAGGCCCCCTTTTCATTAGAAAAGATGGTGGTACACTATCTCTAAAAGGCATTAGGCAGCAGATTTTTATATTTTATCAAGAAAGCCAGCCCAGGGTCATTCCCCAATGTGCATGACATTCGGGCAATAGCAACTTCTGTTAACTTCTTCAAATATATGGACTTTGATGATCTGAAGAAGTATACTGGTTGGAAGTCACCCTTGGTTTTCAAAAAGCACTACCTTAAGTCTTTGAGAGGATCTTAAATATCATGCAATAGCTGCAGGAAGGCCAGTGTCTCCTACTGCTACATCATTATAGTACCGTCCTTGTGTCCTATGAATCTTTTCAATTATGCCAGCCTCATTAACATTTACCTACCTCAGCAAATGCCTTAGCTATTAGAATAAGTGTATAATCGTGTATAGTTTTACGTACATACAAATTATCTGTAATTATTTTATTATGTATGTGACTTGTTGCAAATGTTGCCACATGTTTTGGCTATATAGTATATTTTGTAAATAAATTGTATTTTTTCCAATTCTAAACTATTTTATTATTTCCTTTGATTTCATTAATATGATTTTTCCTTTCAGGATAGTATAGCTTGGTGTTTCTCTGGTACAATTTCACGGAGCGACACGGCTGAGCCCAGAAAAAGGATTTTGACGTAGGAAAAATCTATTTCTGGGCGAGGAAGCCGTGTCGCCCAGTGAAATCCCCCCTTTTTTTTCTTTTTTCCCCCCCCTTGCTGTGCACCAAGCTTCTTTGCTATCGATAAGTATGACGCTGCAGTCCCCTTCAACAGGGTAGCTGGGTGTGACCTATAGGTCGGCTCCCCGTTTTCACGGTCTTTTGATGAGGAAAAGGCTAATTGGAGGGGTTGCTGTGGTAGTGTTTAACACTCGCCCCAGTTCTATACCGACACCTTTTATTTAGGTGAGCGAGTCAGAGACTTCTGACATGTCCAATTTAGCAGTTCTCTGGTATCATAGCAATATTTTACTAGAAATAGTGCTAAAGGGACACATTTCACTGGGCGACACGGCTTCCTCGTCCAGAAATAGATTTTTCCTACGTTCAAAATCCCTTTATTATTATTATTATTATTATTACGAGTATTATTATTATTAGTATTAAGTATATATATCCCCTTAAAATGCTTTATAACAATGATTTACTCAATTCAAAATATTAATATTAATGTCAACAGCAAAATATCTATAAAATGTTTAATACAAATTAAGTAAATATTTAGTACAAATTAAAAAAACTAAAATCGTCTTTCAGAACATTTGACAACAAATCAAATTACCCCTGTACCGTATACCATAGCTGTTTCTCGCATAGCATTGAAGTATTAATCCTGTTAAAATTATCACTAATTCAGTTTGTTTTGTATCATAAACACTTTTTATTCGCTTGATTATGCATTTTTTCATATTGAGAATGTGCGTACACAAGGCCCGGTTCCCCCCAGTTTATTTGGGGCGGACTCGGTTAATGGCAGTCCGGTTTTATGGTGCTAGACGGCACCTTTATGGCACCATAACTTGCAGAGTTCTAATACTAAAGTTGCGGCAGCCATAGCATACTAACGGAGGTGCCATTAACCGGTTATTGGCACCACAAGCGCCATAAATCGACAATTTTCGGTTAATAGGGGTTTTCGCTCATCAGAGCCCCACCGAGAGCAGAACCCCCACCGATAAATGGGGATTGCCTGTAACTAGTCATTTAATTAGTAGTTTAAAAACCATACCCCCATTTCAAAATGTATATAACTTCTTATTTTGATACACTATCATAAATTATATCGTTATTTAAAAGGGTTAAATAACGTTGTTAGCGTATCTTTATACATTGGAGTTGTTTGCGTACTGTGGAAAGCCGTAGTTATGTTATTTGCTTATATACTGCATTATAATTTTTAGGAATTTGTTGAAACTATATATTGTAAAGAAAAGCCAGAATGGCTGACATCATTTGCCATTATGTATAGTACTGAATTTGATGTGAAATGAGTTCTCTCCATTCCCTTTTGTCTTAATTTCTGTGTATTTTTTCAATTATTTTATTGATTTTCAGGGTGAAGTTGATATAGATCCAAAAGCATTATTCACAGAGATGGTGTATAATTTTGAAAACATGCCTACTTGGAACAAAGCTGTAACTTTGGGTAGAATTGTACAGGTGGGTGAATTCTTGTTAGTCCTTAATTGTTGGCAGTTAGAATTTCCATTTTTTTTCAAAAGAATTTGTGTAACTGTTGTTTTCTTCAGTATTTCAAGCCCTTATTTGACAGATCACAAATCATGGATACTTCAAGGTGAAACACTTTTGTTTTTTTGTGTTTTATTTATTCTGTTCTTGTAGAGTAACCTTCAATCTTATAATGCCCTTTGCAGACAATTGATAGCTCAACAGATGTTGTCTATCAAGTGGCATCGGAAGGTCCGGGTGGTGTTGTCACTGCTCGAGATTTTGTAAATGTTCGTCATTGGAAAAAGATTGGTGACAACTGGGTTGCTGGTGGGATTGCTGTTGTTCATGATGATGAACCTCCACAGAAAAGTATTGTTCGGTAAGTAGAATTTAATTTTGTAAGGCATTGGTAAATAAATGAAAAGAATCAAATGGGGAGAGAGGAAAATGGATTAAGTGTATATTACTACTGGGCTACAGCCCTCTTCTATCATTTGAGTCATTGAAATACTGTATGGCGATATCTTAATTTCTTTCTTTGTTGTCCATGTGGTTCTCAGAACATTTAGTGTAAAGATGTCATTAGTAAATAAAATCCACTGAATAAACACTTAAGTAAAAGATTTCCTAAAAATGAAATTAAAACAAAAAAATTAAATGCTTACAGTTTTATTTTTTGTCATGTGGAAGTTTGAACATTATATTTTTTAGTGTAGGCACTGCTCATCCTCACAGAACTTACTCCTATGGTCTCCCTTGGGTTCCATGAGACAGATCAATTAATATCAAGAATTCTCTTGCAGTTGGTCTAGGCTGCAATATTGCCATTGTTGGTTCAGTGATGGAATGTAAATGGAGTCAAGGCAGGAAGGCTTGCTATCCTGCCTACAGCAGCCACCCAGATCACAGTTAACCTTTCTTCTGCTAATGTGGCAACAATGGTTTGGGTATGCCATACCCCATAATTTCATTACTCTTATGTCTTTTTGAGAATTTTTATGATATGCAGTGCCTCATTCCAGTGATGATGCAACTATCTAGTGATGAAAGTCAAACATGTAGTCTTAATTTTCATGTGGAATAGTGTTTTCTAATATGATATTCCTATTCCATGTAAAAATGCAAATTTTGTTTTGCCTTCAGCATGACACTCTTAGATTGAGTATTCTTGTATATTTTCACGTCTCTTAACTCTCTCATTTTCAATACATGTATAGAGAATGTTCCTAAGGGATTTCAGTATGAGGGGATTTTTGTGATCGTTTTGGGTGAGATTCATTTCACTCTTTACTGCTTAGTAGTGTCTACCTTTTACTAATATTTCATTATCTTCATGAACCCCTGATTGAGTGAATTTCTTGTTACGCCCTTACTAATACAGATGCTAATAGTATGGCTGTCTGGGCTACTTGCTTATGTCTTAGGGCTCTTATGCTCGATACATGGGCAAGTATGGTTTGTCAATTAGTGTTGAGGTATGGTATCCAAGCATACAAATATTCAGCTCATCCGTAGCTGCCCAGGAAGTGTAGGTGGTTCAGTATTTCTGTGTACAGAAGCAGTTTCCGAGCACAGCTTTGGTACTATGTTTTGAAGCATTTTTGGCTAAGTATGGTAAAAGACCTCTTAAAGGTTAAAAATTATTTTACCTCTTTTGTTGCGTTGAAGGTAAATCACTAACCCGGTGCGATTACTAATTCGGCACTACCTTCTGCTTGGCAATTTTAAGAGTAGCACTGATGCCATAAGGCCTTATTATAGAGTAAGTTCTTGTTGCTACCATATGACTGAAGGGATTTACTTGCAATTTTTACCACTTAGTCTATAACTAATAACAAAAATTCTATCTTGGAAATATTTAAAAATTCGACCTCTAAGTTCATTTGTTTTGCAGTTGAAAAAAATCATGATGTCACCTTTTTGTACCCGAGACATGCTAAGTAATTATATAGCTATAGTTTTCCACGTACGGCAGCCTAAATTCAAATTTCACAGGTAGCACTTTGATTGCTCAGTGTAGGTATGCAGTGCTGTCCCCCAACAGCATACAGGCAGTTCCAAGTTGTCGGCATACTCGGTTAATGGTGATCCCATTTTTGGCAATTTATGGCGCCATAAGCGCCAAGTTCTGGTTATATGTGCCATAAGGTGCCAATAATAGAGTTATGGTGCCATAACATAACCTAAAGGAGGTGCCATTAACCGGTTATCAGCACCATTAACTGGATATCAGCGCCTATACAGTAATAGCCCAAACTTACGCAAGGTCAAGTTCATGACCCCATTGCTCAAAGGGAATTTTCACTTAAGTTTGGCGTACTCTGAAAATGCTAATAAATGCATACTTCTAGAGTTTGAACACTAAATATGACCCTTCATGCTCCCTAAATATTAAGTTAACTTTTAAATGAAATTGAAGTTACTGTAATTTCATTTAAAAGTTAGCTTAATACATTACCCTTAAAAAACGAAATATATTGTTGGTAAAAATACAGGAGCTCTTTCGACGTATGAGATGCTCTTTCGACATACATAATGTAATTACAGCAGACATAAGTAGCAATTTCAACATACAGTGTCCATTTCGACGTACGTGATGTATTGGCAACCCTTCAACCTGTGCGGAGGTGGTGCGCAGTAGCCACAGTGTAACGCATGCGTTCCCAGCTATAAAAGACAGCATCCCAGGTGCCAGGTCAACATTTTAGCATGACTTTTTGAGACATTCAGTACTTCCTTGATGTATGCTGTCCTCACAGTGACTTATGTTGGACCATCATGCTCCAAAATGTTGTGAAGGTGGTGAGGAAGAAGGCTTATGAGGATGTAGTGGACCCCTTTCTTCAGTAGCCTCCCCTAGCCAATGGTTTAGATGACCCCCGTCAGGTCCTTGGTAGCAAAGATTCTTCGTCTCAGGCATCAGTGGGCCAAATTGATGTTGAGGAGGAACAAACTCTTGTGGAATCTCTCAGAGTTGGACATCCTTGGCGATGACGAGGAATCTACATTAGATGCTGATGGTTATGTTTCATTTTTACACAACACTTCCTGTACATATTAAACAACATGATCCTTATTTGCTATGCTATATACTTATTGATATGGCACCAAATTATACTCAGGGGAAGGAAGGTTTGGAGATGTTGCGAGTTGTTTTGAAAACTGTAATATGCACCTGGCTATTTTCCTTCAATTTCCATACCCGAGTGCTATGCAAGGCCAAGGTGGGTAAGAAAGTTCAAGGGCAGAATTGAGTCAACAAAGCTGCTTTATTTTTATGATTTGATTAACATATTTGGGATTCAAGATTTTCAGTACTTTTATACTCTATGAACTTCTCATATACTCAGACACCAAAGTACAACCTAAAGTTAAATATATATATTTTTAGTATTGATAAACATTACCTTAATATAGTTCATCTAGCCCTAAATCCTCAAAACTGCACCAAAAATTTACCACATTGGCAACCCTGTTACCTCCTGTTCTGTCTGCCAGTTGGCAACACTGCTGTTTGACAGTTACAAAAACTTCCCTTGAAAATCTTTTGTTAACGAGTGCCTGTGTTTACATCGCCACTTTCTATAAAATTCCTAAACTTTTGTGCCATTAAAGCTCTCATTATTTGTTAATATACCTTTATGTTATTTACCATTTATGAAATCCACGAAATTAGTGAATTAACTTTTATTTCTTCATTGTGGATTATATTTCATTTTGACAAACTTTTGCACAACCCAAAGTTACTCCGTGACCTGTTCAATGAATAACCAAGATGATTCGTCTCTTCCTTCTGCTAGCAGCGTCAGGAATTGGCCGGTTTGTGGGACAAGGATGAATAGCAGGGAGTATGAACCCCATGACATTTGTAACTCTGGTTGTGGACAGGTTTGTGACTTGACTTTTCGTTGTGACTTATGTAAATCTTGGTCTGACGTAGAAATGACGGCGTATGTTAAGGATCAAAGAATCTTGCAGCGTAAAAGCTTGTCTAAGGAGAAAAAGAAATTGGTAGCTACTCTTATCTAATGATTTCCTTGACTTGAGTGCTCACAGTTCTGGTTCTTCGGTTTCGGTATCATGTGATTCTGATTCTGAATCAATTGATGTTTTGCCACCTGTACAAAAAAGTTAAGTATATCTTAGTTTCACCAGACCACTTAGCTGATTAACAGCTCTCCTAGGGCTGGCCCAAAGGATTAGATATTTTTACGTGGCTAGGAACCAAATTGGCTAGGAACCAATTCCTCTGATTCTGCGTTAGGCGAGCCGGGATTCGAACTTCAGACCACTGGATTGGCAGCCGAGTGCAAAAACCACTCGTCCAGTGTGGAATGCCAACTGTACAACCGGTAACTAATGAGGTAGTTTCTGAATTTGACTCAAAATTTTTGGTGGTGGAAGGTAGTTAGAATAAAAAATTTGAAACATTACAACTTTGTTTAGATAGAGACATTTCAGCTGCCAAGTTTAAAAAGTTGTCAGAAAATTTTGAAACAGCTTTTACTAGGATGTCTAACAATCTTTTAGATTCATTTTCAGCTCCTCGTCAGGTACCTGTCGACAGTACTCTGGGTAACGGTGCAACAGATACCCCGGCTTGTGAAGCCAGTCGTGGCGAAGGCCTAGTGGGTATCTTGTCTGGGCAGGTGCCTTATGATTCTATACCCAATGTGTCCCCTGTTATTTCCGTAACAGTGCCAAAGGCGCTTATTTAGGAGAATGGGGGAGGGGTATTAGTGTCAGACCTAAGACAGGTAGTCGTCAGGATGTTACTTGGAAGTTTCACAGTTATGCTCTGACGATGATGATGGTGTGGATTCATGTGATATTGGTGCAAGTTGAACGACAGTCTTGATGTTGAGTTAAAAAAAACTTTTGATTTAGCTTTGAGTTTTCTTCCACAGGCGAGGCCTAAAAAGCAGAAGCAGCCTCTGCCTCGCTGTATTACAGAAGGGATTTTTCTTGAGGGTCCTTCCCGGTCGCAGGAATTTTTATGTTTTCCCTTTGCTCAGAGGTTCGCGAGGATGAGGGCAGATGTCACTGCTAAACTTTCAAAGGTGATCAGGGAAAGGAAGAGGAAGTTCTCTAATCTTCTACAACACCGGAGAGGTGTTTATCAGGTGGTGGATGATACGTCATTCTCTCAACCCCCCAAACCAAATTCTGATTTTGTCCGACTTTTGGGTCAGCCTTTGTTTTTCGAGGTTTTGGTCTCAGTCTCGCTCAAAGACCTTATTGCTGTGGAGTCTGTTATGAGTTCCTTGCAGGAGGCTCAATCCTTCAACATATGGGTCCTTGGAGGTCTTTTAATATATGTCAAGGACTCCGGGTTTGTTCCTCCCGATGCTCCTTATTTTGAAAAATTTTGCTCGTCCATTTCGATCGCTTCTGTACATCAGAACGACCTTGCCGCTTCTATGCAAACCTTTCTCGTTTCACTAAGGCATAACCTGTATTTGTCACAGTTTCCCTCTTCTGTTTCGGAGATGTGGAAAATAGTTTATTGTCTCTTCTCCTTTTGGCAATTCCCTTTTTGATATGTGTGCTTTCTAAGGTTTTGAAAGAATATCAAGGCAATGCCTCTTCCGAAGCTCACTGGGCCTTATCAAGAACTTTTTCCTCTGGTTTTTGTCCCATTTCTTCAAGGGGTAAGCGTAAATTTAGTGCCAGACTTGCACCATCTGCTCCAGCCCAGCAACCTCCTCCTTCTGGCTCGTTTCTCCTGAGTACATCATCTCAGGTTTCTGGCACCTTGGTTTCCTCCTGTGGTGCTCGCCCTTTGAAACGTCAGAGAGGTTCTTGGTGCAGATCTAAGGGCAGCGGAAGAGCTCAACCTCCAGGAGGTCCTTCTTCTTCATCCTTCTCTGTGTGTAAGAATTTTCGAAAGTAGGAGTCATTACCTCGTCTGGAGACCACAGTAGAAGCTTGTCTTTCGCCACTGGTCAGCTTGGCAGGAGAGAGCGGTGGATGCTTGGGTACCCACCCAGAAAATGAATGTTCATAGGACATCAGACAAACGTACTTTACAAGCTTGCGAACTTTAAGCCCCAAACTTAAAAAGTGCTTGTGATACACCTAAAATGTACCCATTTTTGTGTACACTTTTAGGTTTGTGCAAGCCTTCAATATGCTTGAAATAAACCTTAATAAAAGCCTTGAAAGAGCTTCAAAAAAACCATGGTATATACCTTCAAAAAGCCCATACAGAACCTTAAATAGGTTCTGTAAATGCCTCATAATTACCTATTAACTGCTTTTAACATACTTTGTACAATCCTGTATGGACCCTTAAATAGGCTTTATAAATGCCTCATAATTACCTTGTAACTGCTTTATACAAACATTGTAAGGATATTAAACAGTCCTTATAGAGGCCCTGAAAATGTGTTTACAAGGTTTACATGAACCTTGCAATAGCTTTGAATAATAATTTTCAAGACCATAAAATGAAAGTTCATATACCTTACAATAAATAACTCAGGAGAATGAAAGTTTTAATCTTGCTTATCTTTTATTTTGCACTGACACGTTCCAGTGAGGACTAACACTTTACAAGTAAATAATGTGGCCTCTGTTTTGTATATAAATAACCTACACATACACTAGATTGATTCTTACCTCAGTAACAACAACCTCATTCCATAAAAAAATTACAGTAAAAAAAGTACATATATATAAAGTATGTATGTACATACATACATACACACTTGAGACTCGTGCTAATGGACAGCTATTTTTATAAAACACACATACACATAAAATAGTCTGTACCATACTGAAGATTGCAACCACTTCGCATGATACAAAGAAAAGATGAAAGATTCAAATATATCACATCCCACTAAGCACATGAACCATTTGTTTTGATTTTATTTCTATATTTCTTCGGTAACAGATATATGCATGTACAAACATGTACAAATATGCCAATATGTAGATACATAAAAAAAAAATAATAATTTGGACGCACACACTTCCATCTCCCTTCCTCTGTGGAGTCATTGATTTCTTCCTCATAATTTTCACTGAAGCGGTAATAGCTGCCAAAAACTGACTGTGGTACAGTTCCACCTATTCAACCAGATGCCATGACACAATTCAGCCATGTCTCAACCTCCACAAACAATTCAAGTCGCATCCTGAAAAAGAGTGATATATACGTAGTTTTCCCTCTCTCTCTCACATTACGTATTTTGTGTGTTACTGTAGCCTACAGTGTTTTTTAACTGATTTGGAAATCTTTAATTCAAGTTAATTGCTTCATATTAGTAACAACTGATTTAACAAAAAAATATACTACATGAATATACCAGTACAATATAGGGTAGGGCCATGAAATTTCACAAGATATAATAAATTAACTGTTCTGGTAACTCACTACTCAGTCCATTATACTGTAATAAGATAATGAACTTGCAGACCCTGAGAAAAATATGAAGCTATACCTCATTCATTTTATCCTGAACCATGCAGGAGGGAATAGCCCAGGTGAGTTTGTAAGCCAAACGCATATTTGCTGCTACTGTACAATTACAGGTCTGAATTATTTATTTATTTTTTGCATTGGTTTTACAAATACCGTGCTTTATCATATTTCATAAAAATGTAAAGGTAATATTATCACAGCATTGAAACCTACAATGAGTTTTAAAAAAAATTATTTGGGACTAGGACCAATCCCTTTCTCAATATTTACCATGAATATCTGTTCCTCAAACACTAATTGCACTAACATCACCCATTAGTACTTTTCTTTCAATGCTAGAGGTCCTCCAGCAAGGAAAGGGTAACTCTAGGGAATACTTCACACCTTATTTTCTGTTTTCCATAAAAAAAAAAACTTTTGGGTAATTCCTACTACGTATTAGAGCCACATGAGCTTATACAATAGTAGATGTCTGAAATTAAAGGAGAATAGTGTACAGAATGCATAGATAAGAGTCAGTAAAGGAGGAAATGTCTAATAATGAAAATAATGATGCTTAAAGTGGAGGTTAGGTTAACCAATATAGGTTAGGCTAGTACACAAAATTTAGTGTCCAAATAATGCTTTACAGACACAGAGGTTAGGTTAAGCATTATAGGTTAGGTTAGTGTAGAGAGAGAGAACAAAAAAACTACATTTTGTATACTAGGCTAACCTATAATGCTTAACCTAACCTCTGGTCAATTAAACATTACTTGGACTGGAGGCAACTTTAAACAAAATTATTTTTGCAATTTGATATTTCCTCACTTAATGACTAGCCTAGTATCTATGCATTCTATATACTATTGGTAAGGGTTAAGAATGCGGGATCCACTGACCATTAATGTAAATAAATACAACTTAACCTAATATTACTAATCTAATCAACATAGCCCATGTTATCATTAAACTGCTGATTTATTGTAAATTTATGAAGGTTAAGTTAAATAAGCCAAATACTAAGTTAGACTATAGTTCTACATAAAGAAATTGAAGAGGATTTCACATTCTTTACCCTTAATTAACCCTTAGGTATTCTCCTTAACTCAGAGTGGTGAAAATTAAAGATTTTGAGATGTCTTTTGGAAATTCACAATTTCAGAATTATGTTACGTATTTAAAAGACAGCTTTCTGATGTTATTTTACATATTGTTTTAAGAAATTCAAGTGGGGCAGACCCTCCAGCACCTCAATTTTCAATTGGAAATTGAAAATTGTCCTCCGGTACCAGAGCTTCCAATTTGTGGCACTCTGTCTTAACTTTAGGAGTCTACTTTTTTATAAGCTTGCACAGCCTTAATAGCCTAGTAAGAATCACCAAGTTACCAACCTTATACTATTTGTTTAAATATGTAAAAAAAAGAAAAAAAAAAATTGAAATAAACCTTGGTCAGTAAAATAGGAAGTAACCCTTTATTCTATAACTACCCAAGGGGCCATATGGGAATCGGGGTTTTGGGTGCACTAGCCTAACCTAACCTATGCGTCAATCAAGCATTACCTGGATGGGGGTTTGCGCCCATACCCCCTTTAAAGGCGGGGGGGCTTCTTCCTCACATCCCTTGACTTAATTACTTAGCCGGGGACGGCCGTAGGACACCATAAATTAGGTAGGTAGCTAGTACTAGCCTAGTTTAGTATAGGTTTACTTTATTTTTGGCTGAGACCTTGTCACCTTGTACAGCCTACATTCTCGCCAATTTTAGTCCAGCCTAAAGGTTTGCTCACATTAAAACCCTTACAACAAAAGCAACTCTTCCTAGAGTTCTTGGTATTTCAATTCCCCAAAGAAAATGCAGAATTATTCCCTATGTAGACTAACGTTACTTTTCTCTCATATTGCTATAGGGATATACTATAAAATGATAGTGAAAGATAATGGCATAAGCTGTAATCACTTACCTAAGGGCCCTGGCTTTCTCAAGTCGTCATAGTGGTATCTATATCAGCTGGGATGCACTTGCATGTAAATTTAATTCAGCCACTTTGTCAAACAAATTCAGTTCGTGCGGCCCGCCAATTTGTTTACGCTGCTGCAGAGACATCTGGTGGCGGCATTTGGTGACCATTTCACACACAGTTCAAATTTCTCGATCAGAGATAATTGCTGTATCATTTTGGGCTTATATAAATATATTTCATTACTCTATATGCTGTCGTTTGCTCACCAAATGAGGATGAATGTTTAAAACAACAATTAGCCCTTAAACGCCGAAGCTGTAAAATAAAAATTGTCTCCCGTGTGCAGGTGTTTCGGAGTGAGCACGGAAGCGGAAAAAATATTTTTTCAAAAAATCACAGCGCGCTTAGTTTTCAAGATTAAGAGTTCATTTTTGGTTCCTTTTTTTGTCATTGCCTGAAGTTTACTATGCAGCCATCAGAAATGAAAAATGTTATCATTATCATATATAAATAGTGCGATATATGATAGCGCAAAAACGAAATTTCATATATAATTGTATTCAAATCTCGCTGTGCACAAAACAGTTAAAGGTAACAAGTTACTTTTTTTTTTTTATAATGTACACTAAATTGCAATCATTTTGGTATATAAACACATTGTAAAACGATAAAACCAACACAGAGAAAATAGTATCACAAAATAATGCATGAATTCTACCGCGCGGACGTAAACAAATATTTTGTTCATGAACCTTACCTGCCAGATATATAATATAGCTGTATTCCTCCGAATGTCCGACAGAATTTCAAAAACTCCCGGCACACGCAGTGGTCGGCCAGGTGGTAGTACCCATTCCCCGCCGCTGGGAGGCGGGCGTCAGGAACCATTCCCATTTTCTGTCAGATATTTTCTGTCGCCGGTGGGCAGCCAACAAGTGTTTTCTGCACCTCCGTCATTGGATTTTGGAACTCTTTTGGTCCTTTGATATCCCGATTGATTTTTTGGTTATTTGATTTGGATCGGTGGTTAGGCATTACGCTAATTGTGGATTGATTTTTGAATTTGGCTTGATTTTTCCTTTAACTTGAGATGTCTGGATCTAGTTCGACTAGCGCCAGGAGTATGTGGTGTGGAAGAAGTTCAAGGTGAGGCTAACCGAAATCTTCGGTAGACCCTCATACAGTGTGCGCTAATTGTCGGAAACATGTTTGTGTGTCCTGATGAATCGCTGCAATGAATGTGAGAGTATGTCTGATCTGCGTGGAAGGCGTTATGAATCTATGTGTCTAAAATAGAAAGAGATAGGGTAAGAAGGAGTGTAACGCCAGTTACACATCCAGTGGAATTTATCCCTCCTAAACCTGTGATGCCTTCGGGCCCTACATTAGTGTCTGTGGAGGTAATACCCTATCAATGATTCTTGAATCTTTGCGTAGCCTGGAATCAAAAGTGCAAGCATTAGAAGGTGTTAATAGTGCAGTGGTGTGTAGTGATAATGCTCCGAGTGTTGCGGAAGGGGGGTCGGACAAACGATCTGACGTTCCTTCGGCAAGACCTGGGGGCGTTTCCCAGGCTTCCAAAGTTCGTAAACGGATCGTGAAAGAGTGTTTTTCGTCATCAGAATCGTCCTCCCCGCGCATCGGTTGGAGCTTTCGGAAGCAATCGCACCCTTTGAAGAGGACAAAGACGATAGATTGCGCACAAGCGGGCCGCCGCCTTTGATTCCTCAGAGGAGGAGGACGCTGCACATCCCTTAGCCCCTTCGTCGTGCGTCGTCTCAGAACAATTCGAAGACTCTCCACCGAAAAAGAGAGCAAAGGTGCAAGATGTTGCACAGCGACCGGCACCTTTGGTCTAAGGTGGGAGAAAGACGCTTCACGTCCTTTCTCTTCTTCTGTGTTTGCGATCGTCGCCGGAGAGGATGTCTTTTGACGACAAATGTCTTTTGAGCGCCCTGGTTGCGCTAAGGATATACCCGTGGCGGTCCATGTGAGAAGGAGGAGGGCTTCCCCTTCGCCCCTCGTCTTCACAGGATCAGCCCTAAATCGAAGAAGATTGAGAATTTGCAACATCAAATTGCCTTATTAGTTGCAGAGAAAGAGGATAATTCACGTCACAGGAGGAAGGATGATAAACTGCCAGTCAGAGATCCAGGCAGTCTCCTTCTCATCGCCTCTCTTTTTCTCCTGTTACCTCGCCTTCCAGATTTCGTGCACGAAGGTCTGCAGAGCACGACGTTAAGGCGGCAGCGAGACTTGACGCCAGGCCTGACGTTCGACTGGGCGCTCGGCTCGACGCCGGGCGGGGACGCTCGCTGGAGGCCAAGCGTGACGCTCGGCAGGATTCCATCTGCTGGACGCTCGGCTTGACGCCAGGCATGGCGCGCAGCTGGACGCACGACGTAATGTTTCTTCAGACATTCGCCGAGATTCGGAGGATAGTAATGAATCTGAAGAAGAAAACTTGTCGGAGGAATTAACTGAAGAACAATCATCAGCAGTATCTTCAGATTACAGGTTTTGGTTCAATTGCTTCGAACCTCCTTTGAAGAGAAGTTTAAACCTGAAGCCCCGCAGTCGCCTCCTTCACAATTGCTATCGTCTAAGGCTATCAAGACTCCAGGATTGTTGAAGATGGCTACTTCATTATCAACAAAAAGGGCTTTTAAGAAAATGCAGAATTGGATGGAGTCAAGAAAAGCCCGAAACAAGAACGCTTTCGCCCTACCCTACCCCCTTCAAGACTGACAGGGAAGGTGCAGGTCTTTGGTATGAGACAGGGGAGGAGATAGGTTTTAGAGCCCCCTCATCGTTTTTTCACCAAGGTGACTTCGCTACCTTGGTAGATTGCACCGAAGAGATCCCTTTTGT
Organism: Macrobrachium nipponense; assembly: GCF_015104395.2. Lineage (NCBI taxonomy): Eukaryota > Metazoa > Arthropoda > Malacostraca > Decapoda > Palaemonidae > Macrobrachium > Macrobrachium nipponense. The sequence goes on along the minus strand of NC_087218.1, from coordinate 57,806,820 downwards.
CGACGACGAAAGTGCCCTGGACCCTTTCTGAGATGGACCATCATATGAAGGGACTCTTCCGTACGATAGAAGTTTTTCAACTTTTTGGATTGGTGTTTAGGGGTCTTGGATAACCGGTCCGCGTAGTCCTGATTCGCTTAGCCTCGAGGAGCTGTCCAGCGTGCTTGCGTGCATGGACAAGGCCGTCAGGGATGGTTCGGAGGAGTTGGCTTCGCATTTCTGCACTTCGATTTTGAAGAAGAGAGCGGTCCTATTGTGGTTTTACTGCAAAGGCGGTCTCTATCTCTCAAAAGGCAGAATTGTTGTATGCGCCTCTTTCGAGCCATCTTTTTCCTCAGGCTATGGTCAAAGATCTGGCTGTCAGTCTACAAGAGAAGGCTACCCAAGACCTCCTAGCTCAGTCGGCAAAGCGTACGGTGTTTCTTCTACGTCGGCATGGGCGCAACCGTTCAAGAAGCAGAAGCCCTTTCGAGGTGGAGTTTCCTCGAGAACATCTTCTCGAGAAGTACACGTTCCAGAGGCAGAGTCTCGGCTAAGATCAGAGGAAAGAAATGAACCAGATATCCTTCAGCCACCAGTAGGAGCCAGGCTTCGACTATTCTCAAAAGCTTGGATAGAAAGGAAGGCGGACAGCTGGTCGCTCAACGTCATCAAGCGGGGTACAAGATTCCTTTCTTGAAACCTCCCCCACTGTGCACGACACCCAAGGATTTATCCCTATTTACCATCAGGAGAAGCAACAATACTTTTCGATCTGCTCGAGCAGATGTTGGAAAAGAGAGCGGTGGAACAGGTCGTAGACCTGGAATCTCCAGGCTTCTACAAAAAACAGGATATTCCTGGTGCCGAAACAGTCAGGAGGTTGGCGACCAGTCTTAGATGTGAGCAGTCTGAATCGGTTCGTACAGAAGCAGAAATTCAAGATGGAGACACCTCAGTCAGTTCTTGGGACCTTAAGACCAAACGATTGGATGGTTTCATTAGACCTTCAAGACGCGTATTTCCACGTCCCCATCCATCCACAGTCGATGAAGTATCTTCGGTTTGTCCTAAAAGGGACAGTTTTATCAATTCAGGGCGCTTTGCTTCGGCATTGAGCACTGCCCCTATGATCTTCACAACTTTAATGAAGAACGTGGCGAGGTGGCTTCATCTTGCAAATATCAGAGTCTCTATGTACCTGGACGACTGGCTCATTCGTGCCTCCACTCAAACGCGGTGTCTGAAGGATCTTCAAACAACTTTATCGTTGGTGAAGTCCCTGGGACTACTGGTGAATTTCGAAAAGTCACATCTGATCCCAACCCAATCCATCTTGTATCTGGGGATTCAGATGGATTCAGTGGCTTTTCGAGCTTTTCCGTCCCAGGGACGTCAGCAGCAATGTTTAGACAAAGTGACAGCCTTCCTAGGGAAAGATTCGTGCTCGGTGAGGGAATGGATGAGCCTGCTGGGGACCATTTCCTCGCTGGAGAAGTTTGTTTCCTTGGGGAGGCTGCACCTCAGACCGCTACAATTTTTTCTCAAGGAAAATTGGAAAGAAAGCAAGAATCTGGATATGAGCTTAAAATTTCAAGAGAGGTAAAACATCACTTAAAATGGTGGCTAGATCCAGTAAAGTTGTCGGAGGGCGTGTCCTCTCAAGCTTCAGAGCCCCGACCTAGTGTTGTTCTCCGACGCGTCCACCACGGGGTGGTGAGCAACATTATGGGGGAAGAAGTGTCAGGCACCTGGAGAGGGGAACAGGTGTCTGGCACATAAACCTAAAGGAAATGGCATAGGCCATCTTTTAGCTCTCCAGTTTTTCCAAGAAAAGTCTCTCATCGAATAGTCCAAGTCAACTCAGACAACACCACAGCTCTGGCGTACTTGAAGAAGCAGGGAGGAACACAGTCTCGGTCCCTTTTTGCACTGGCAAGGACGGAGATCTTGCTGTGGGCAAGGGCACTGGACGTCACGATCCTTACAAGGTTTGTAGCAGGAGTAGAGAACGGTTCCGGGTGCAGATCTCCCTCAGCAGACGAGGTCAACGTCTGCCAACCCGAGTTGGACTCTGCGATCAGGTGGTATGCCGAAGAAGCTGGTGGGGGTTTATGGGGACGTCCGTCTAGTGGACCATTTTTTGGTTTGCGACGTCCAGAACGAAGAGGCTTCCACTGTACTGCTCCCCAGTAACTATCACCCCTGCGGCAGTGGCAATAGACGCACTTCTCTGGGACTGGAACGGATGGAACCTGTACGCCTTTCCCCCGTTCAAGGATCCTAGGGGAAGTCATGAGGAAGTTTGCGGCGTCGGAAGGACGAGAAATGACTTTGATCGCCCCGTTCTGGCCGGCGAGAGACTGGTTCACAGAGGTCATGGCCTTCGTAGTAGACTTCCCGAGGACGCTTCCAGTAAGGACAGATCTACTCAGACAGCCCCACTTCGAGAGGTACCACAGAAATCTCTCCGCTCTGAGTCTGACTGCATTCAGACTATCAAAAGTTGGCCAGAGCGAGAGGCTTTTCTAGGTCAGTGGCAAAAAAGCTATCGCCAGTGCAAGAAGAGCTTCATCCAATGCAGTGTACCAATCGAAGTGGGCAGTCTTCAGGAGTTGGTGCAAGTAAGAACGGCATTTCCTCCACCACGACCTCTGTGAGCCAGATTGCTGACTTCCTTTTGTATCTGAGAAGGGATCAAAAACTTGCAGTCTCTACAATCAAGGGGTATAGGAGTGTGCTTTCAGTTGTCTTTAGGCACAGAGGCCTGGATTTGGCGGACAACAGAGACCTTCACGATCTCTTGAGATCTTTTGAAACAACGAAGGTTCAACAACCCAGGTTGCCGTCTTGGAACTTGGATGTAGTTCTGAAGTTCCTCATGTCCAGTCCATTCGAACCTATGCATACAGCTTCCCTGAAGGATGTTACTAGAAAGCTATCTTCCTGACTGCTCTGGCGACGGCGAAGAGAGTCAGCGAGGTACAAGCGATTAGCAAATACGTGGGCTTTAAAGGTTATAACGCGGTTTGTTCCTTGAGCCCAACCGTTTCCTGGCAAAAAAATGAAAATCCGTCCAACCCTTGGCTAGGACCTTCGAAATTAAAGGGATGGACCGAAATCATTGGGCGTGAGCCAGAGAGAGTTCTTGTGCCCTGTCAGGGCTCTAAAATTCTACCTAAAGAAGACTAAGGATTGTAGAGGTCTTTCGGATAACTTGTGGTGTTTCGGTAAGGAAGCCAAATTTACAATGTCGAAGAATGCTTTGGCTTTTTTTCTTGAGGGACACCATCAAGGAAGCGCATTCATCCTGTCAAGAAAGTGATATGAAAATGTTGAAGGTGAATGCGCATGAAGTGAGGGCTATTTCTACGTCGGTAGCCTTCCAAAAGAACATGGCACTTAATGACATCTTGAATGCCACATTTTGGCGTAGTAATTCAGTGTTTGCCTCTCACTACCTTCGGGAGGTGAGGACTACATACGAGAACTGTTGCTCTTTGGGCCCATATGTCGCAGCAGACACTATATTGGGTACAGAGAGTAGCTCTCTTCCTATCATTTAGGAAATAATATGTTAGTTTGGACTTTTTAATTTTATTTCTTTTTATTTTTTATTTTAGTTTATTAATTCTTATTTAGGTGTTGAGTTTATTGTGGTCTTGGGTCGGCCGCCTTAGGCGGACTTCCCTCCATTAGCCTTGGTTATACGAAGTTTAACAGATAGGCTAGGTCAGGTGGTAATGTTTTTGCTTCGCCCTCATAATAGGGTAAAATGTTTTTGCACATTGTGGTCATGCACCCGTTGACAAATCATCTGTGCGCACACAGCTATATAGGTCACGTCCTTGCTGGGCACCTCCAGTGAAGCATTAACAGCATTCGGTGTCTAATCAACACCTATATGATCTGTCACATTGTGGTACACGCTCCCCGTGGCAGTTCATTAGAGCGCACCAGCTACACAGGTCACGTCCTTGCTGGCACCTCTAGGAATGCATTACCCAAAAAAATTGGAGGTCTATAATGTAGGATCTAGTTGTTTTTTGTGGTCACGCCCCCGTTGACAGATCCTCTAGAACTCAACAGCATCGCAGGTCACTACCTTGCTGGAGTCTCTAGTAAAGCAGAAGCAGACTTGGGTGACGGTACTCACGAAGTCAGCTATGCTAACAGGTAAGGAACCAAGATATCAATCAGGTAAATGGAATTGTTTCCCAAAATCCGAGTCTGTCTCCCCCTTCCTCCAAAGGTGGGATTCAGCTATATATATATCTGGCAGGTAAGGTTCATGAACAAAATGATATTGTTATGATACAATAAAGTTTGTTCATACTTACCTGGCATATATATTAATCAAAGTGCCCACCCACCTCCCCTCAGGAGACAGTGGCACTAGAAATATCTGACAGAAAATGGGAATGGTTCCTGACGCCCGCCTCCCAGCGGCGGGGAATGGTACTACCCACCTGGCCGACCACTGCGTGTGCCGGGAGTTTTGAAATTCTGTCGGACTTCGGAGAATACAGCTATTATATATATCTGCCAGGTAAGTATGAACAAACTTTATTGTATCATAACAATATCATTTTTTCCAAAAATTCACCATAAATCTAAATATTGTCCTAGAGACTTCCAATATCTTTTCAAAATGAAGACAAATGATGAATCTCACTATACTGTAAGAGTATTAGCTTACAATTGCAGTTTTCGACCATATCTGACGAGTTAAAGTTGACCGAATGTCGAACTTTTTTATATATTTTTTTATATGCAAATTTATTTCGGAAATTAGAAAAGCTACAACCTTCAAATATTTTTCGTTTTATTCTACAGGAAATTGCGCACATTTTCATATAAAAAAAACTCTATGAAATGCCTAATAGAAATGGAGAAAATATTCCGAGAATGGGATGTACGGAGATTTGTGGCGGAGAATCCGCGCGAGGAGGGAAAGTTTTTTTTTAAATTAAACACCATAAATCTAAATATTGCTAGAGACTTCGAATTTGTTTCAAGATGAAGATAAATGACTGAATATTACTAGACTGTAAGAGTTTTAGCTTACAATTGCGTTTCTCGACCATTTCGGTAGAGTCATAGTTGACCGAACATGGTTTTTTTATATTTATCGTGATTTATATGCAAATATTTCAAAAATGAGAAAAGCTACAACCTTTAATTATTATTGTTGTATTCTACTTGAAATTACGCACATTTTCATATATAAAACTTTATGTAACGGCTAATTTAAAATGGTGCAAACATTACCTACAATCGCATGATGATTTTTTCGGAAGAGTTACCGCTTGCGGACGTAAAGAAAATGTTATTTTTTTCATAAATTCACCATAATCGAAATATTGTGCTAGAGACTTCCAATTAGTTGCAAAATGAAGGTAAATGGTTGAATATTACTAAAATATAAGAGTTTTAGCTTACAATTGCGTTTTTCGACCATTTTGGTAGAGTCAAAGTTGACCGAAGGTTGAAATTTTGGCACTTATTGTTATTTATATGAAAATATCTCAAAACTGATAAAAGCTACAATCATGAGTATATTTTTTTATTGTATTCTACATAATAATGCGCACATTTTCATATATAATACTCCATGTAACGGCTAATTTAAAATGGTAAAAAAATTATGTCAAAGTGACAAAATAATTTCCGAGATGTGTCACAGATACTTTTTAGTGCAAGGCAAAGAAATTCGGCACTTGCACGCCTGCGTAACGATTGTAAACAAAACACCACCTTGATCCGTGAACTCCCAGCATCCCCCAAGGCACGTAATTCAAGAGTTTTCGGCTGGTAGGCCTAAAAGTATTTTCCGCGAATTTTTTTGAAAAACTTTTGTATGTCACATAAAAATACGTCCAGTCAGCACCCGAGAGAGAAATGTTGACGTAAAATACGTCCAGTCGGCGTTTTTAAGGGTTAATAAAGGAAGTCTTTTTAAGAAATGGAAAAACCTTTAATTTCCCAAATCAATGAGAAAACGCATAATTTACTGTATATCGAGTTACATTTTCATTGACGTCCTATGTATGTGAAAAAAACGTTTGTTGGAAGTGTGTGAAACACTCACCTAAAAAGTGCCTTCATGAGCCTGAGATGAACAGCGTATTTGAAGGCTCACGAACGTTCGCTTCTGGGGGGTGGGGGGGGGGGGGGGTTAGTGGAGGTCCGTGAGGTCCCTGAAGGTAGGTTACGAGATCCCTTTTGTTTCGAAACCTCCACTTTCCAATAGTTCTCTTGAGTTCAGCAGTTATTCCCCTCACTCAATCAGGGGTCAAGCCTTGGAGAATGAGCTTTTGGCCCTCTTGAAGAAGGATGCGATAGAGCGAGCTCCTCTTCCTCCCGGGTTTTACTCAGAGGTGTTTGTGGTTCTAAAGGTCTTGGGCACCTGGCACCCCATCATAGATTTTTCGGTCCTAAACAAGTTAATTCTAAAGTCCAAGTTCCGGATAGAGACGGTTCAGACTTTTCTTTCATCTGTCGGAAGAGGGGGACTATGATTTCCATCGATCTGCAGGATGCTTATATGCAAATTCCCATCCATCTGAAAAGCAGACCTTACCTTTGGTTTTTCACGAACTTTGGAGTTTTCCAGTTCAAAACCCTTTGTTTCCGCTTCACCACTGCTCCACAGGTCTTTTCTTGGGTGATGTCCTGTTTCAGCTAGCTATTCTGCATCGGTTAGGAGTAAGGATGCTTCGGTATCTGGATGATTGACTAGTCCATTTGTTAAATTTTACAGAAAACATCTTTGTGTCCAGTTAGATCATGAATTATCTGGGGATTGTTTTAAATTCCCAGGTTTTGAGGGCTTCTCCCTCTTGGAAACGGATGGACAAGCTTCTAAATCTGGCTGAAGAGTTTCTGTCCTCCAAAATGCACCCAGTCTCTCTTTGGAGGACTCTCCTGGGCCATTTTGTTATCCCTTATCCAACTGGATCCCGGAGGACGTCTCAGAATAAGGTCCCTTCAGTCAACCCTTCACTAGTCATAGGATTTCGTGTCTGAGAACATGATAGTCGCCTCCTCTCCACAATGTCAAAAGGATCTCCGTTGGTGGATGCAAGTTCACCACCTTGAGTCAGGGACGTCTCTTCTTTCAGTTCCGCTGGACCTAAGTTTTGGTCAGACGCCTCGGATCAAGGTTGGGGCTTTTGGTCAAAGGAAGAAAGGATCATGTCACTAAATTGGAGGGAACAAAGGGCAGTGTACACGCGCTCAAACAAGTGGTGATAGAGTTTTATAATTTTTCGTTCACCTGCCTGACTCACAATTCATGCTTTAATAATCTATTTTTCTTTAAGAAGATGAAAGAAATCTTAAGTAATGACGTTAAAAGTAGTCACTGATATCTTTAGAACATCATGTTATATTATTGTGTAAAACTATTTTCCGTTTAGCAAAATTGACGTGAACAAAACGAAGTGATAAAAACGTCATATCACAACTACTGACATACATTACTAAGTAGATAGGAGACACCTATCACTAGTAGTATCACATAAACATAGTCCTTACATTATCATTTAATTATTAAGTTGAAGGTAGTTGAATGATTCCATTTGTTAAATTTTACAGAAAACATAGGAAACATATAAAATGCTAACAAAGATAAAGAAAAAAAGATAACCTAACAGTGTGAACCATGCAACCTCACTCTATTGCTTTCAATGTCGTTATGTGCGTGGGAATCTAATGTCATTGTGTCATTTATCAGTCAAAGAAACATCTCTCACTGAGCAAGAGACAATTATTGCACTGCATTCGGTACAAGTTCCGTTATAGAGATATCAACAAAGCTTAATATTACTGGAGAGAATACACATAGATGAATCAAATTGTTTATGGGAACAGAAACAAAGTTTAGAAACATGGGTCTAGAGGTTGGAAACTCATCGAAGAACCACAAGAGAGCAAGACAATACAGTAGTGTAAATGTGCTACAGTAGTGTAAATGTTGATAAGCAACATTCATTTGTGAATTTTGAATTTTAGCATCTCGTAACGATATGTTGAACCAGGAATCCATGACTAGGTCTACGCCATGACTGGTGTCTGATGAATACTTAGATGGAGAGGGAGAGATTTTTAAAAATGCACTTGAAATCTTTGGTAGTTGTTTAATGAATAAGCAAACTTACCTTTGATGGATGAGAGGTTTAGTTAGCCTTACTTTTATTTATTTTTTTTATATCGGTGTCCAGTAAATACCATGGATAGGGAGGGAAACAGATTCAATGATGCCTGCATTTTTTCTTCTTCAAAACCTAAATCATACATTTTATTGGGAGATAATTTATTAACATCGGTCTGATCCCTCCATCATTCCTATATGGCATCACATGCCCCCCCCACATCTCACTATGAATTCCATGGTATGAAAGCATTACTAATGATAACGGTTATTTTAAAATTCCCATCACTGACAACCGAAGCCTTAGAATGCATGTGTATAAAATACTTTCTGCTCAAAATTACTTGTATCTTTCATTCCCCAAAATATTGGCATCACTCGTGTTACACCCTGTATGATTGTTGTAGCTGTCAAAGAACAACCCCTGATTACAGCAGTAGGTGTTTATTGTAAAAACAAATATCTGAAATAGACATAAACGAGAAAGTCACCTTTCATATTTCTTATCTTTTCCTCTACTTATAATCTTCTTATGGTAGTAGGTCTAACCTGACATGTGAAACTAATGTTAATTCATATTATTTAGAAGAAATTAATAGCTACAGAAAGATCAGCCCAAGAAATCTTCTATGAAAGTCCTGACTCCCCCCAGCTTTCCAGAGTCTCCAGATGAAACAGGGTGATATGCAAGAATTCGATAAAAAAAGACTGAATAAATGTTTTGTTTTATTTTTTATGATTGCTTTTGACTTTGAATAGCTAGGTCTGACTAAATTATGTTATAAGCAATTATGAAAAGGATAACAAAAAGGAGATCACGGCCAATAAAAAAAGAATAACGGGAATAATCAAATAAAGCAGATTAATAGTATAGATATTGTCGAGTTAAATATTCACTCACATTACCTAGGCTAATCATGTGTGAAAATCAGAAGTCAAATTTAGGCCCATTAAATGTGTCCTGCAAATTATTTTATTGATCAAAGGACAAAATTAGTTTAATTACACATTGCTATTAAAGAATATTGACGCCTTATGTATTATTTATCAGCTGTAGGAGTCAAAATGACGACACCCCAGTACAGTGCAGTATGTTGGGTTAAGACTCGAGCAGCAGAAAAGCTAACTTCAAAATGAATGAAATTAAAATTTGTGGACTCATCAGTATATATTTTCCTTACAAAATAATTATCTTTGATACATTGAATAAATCTACTATGTAATTTATTTTAAGTATAGCACCTTTGCAAGGAAATATTTTTTGTTAAGTAAATAATCTGACACCTGCTTATGGCAATATTTCCATAATGAACAATGAATTAAGAAACTACGCCAAGTCTTCGTGGGCTAACTGCACCTAGTCCTTCTTTCATTTTAGGATCAGCTGTCGGAGTCGGTTGTAGCAATCTTCATCGACAACACCCAGCAGCGTCTCGTACCTAAGAAACCAAGAAGGTACCCAATCCCCATTGAATTTTTGGTGCCAGATCTTCTTCCCCCCTTACCAGACTCCTTAGTGCTGGGACCGACGCTCTATTGCAGGACTGGGCCTTCAAGCATATGCTATTCCTCCATTTGGTCTGGTGAGGGCAGTCCTCAACAAAGCGAGAGTGACCAAGCGTCTGGATCCCACCCTGATTGCCCCCTTCTGGCCGTAGAAGGAGTGGTTTCCCAACCTACTGGAAGAACTAGTGGAGCCCCCCCTTCCATCTGCCAGAGACCAGATCTTCTCAAACAACCTCATTTTCATCGGTTCCATCAGAGGTACCACATGCGCTTCATCTTCGTGCTTGGAGACTATCAGGAGATTCTCCAAGCAGGAATGGTTCTCCTCCAGAGTGGCTCAACAGTTGGCTCTTGCCAGGCTGGCAATCAACTAGAGTAGTTTATCAAGCAAAATAGTTGGTTTTCAGACATTGGTGTAGGTCTCAGGTGCATTCAATTTCTAGACCTTCCTTACCGAAAATAGCCGAGTTTTTAGTTCATTTACATCATGACAGGGGCCTGTCATCTTTGTGCATTAAGGGTTACAGGTCGATGATTTCATATGTTTTTAAGGTAAGGCTCCCTGAAATCTCTTCTTCTTATGTCATTAGAGATTTAATTCAATTTTTTCCCATATCTCGACCTAGTCCGTGTTTGTCTCCTCCACATGGGATGTTAATAAAGTCCTTCAGGCTTTGAGGTTCCCTCCGTTCGAGCCTTTGAATATGGCTGATTTTTAGGGACCTCTCTTCTCAGACACTTTTCTTTGTCTCTCTGGTGACAGCCAAGAGGGTGGGTGAACTGCAAGCACACACTTTTCTTGTTGCCAGATCTGAATAAGACATGATTTTGTCATACCTTCCCGAATTTGTGCATAGACCAAATTGTCTGATAATCTCATTCCCAGGTCTTTCGTTCCAAAGTTGCTAGTCACTTTGTCGGTAATTTTGAATGAGGAATTAGTTCTTTGCCCTGTTAGCACTCTCGTGCTATGTACGTCGCACGAAGAACATTCAGGGTTGTCCCTGTCATTTCGTTGTTGTTTATGTTCCTTTATAATTTTTCTTTTCTTTTTTTCCTTTTCCATTTATTGGATT